>NW_027280359.1:5000-87500 GCF_046629955.1 Centroberyx affinis
GTGGCTCATTCAAATGAATGGGAAGTAAAAATCTGAACGCTACAAAGTCGTCCAGCTGCATCCGATCTTGGTGATTAGATTATATTCTGGTTTTCATGGCGGTCAAGAGCTGAATAACGCCCATGTTGAACACTGCTTTAGTTTTGATTCGTCATTTTCTTTGCGTAGAGATTACCCACAAGTCACCACACCAGACCTGAAATTAATTTGGGCAATTCAGACAAATCGATGGGGGGGGGAAGGGACATTTTTCCCTGTTGCAGCCCCTGATGAAAAAGCTTGCCTAGGGCCACTTTAAAAAATATGGGTTTCTCTAGTGAGCCCACTGCTCTGGGGTCACGTCCTCTACTGTCTTTCTACTTTCGCACTTTCTAAATAAACTCTAAAGGTGAATGAGAAAGGTCATTCTACAGCAAAAAAAGTAAATTACAGCATGTGACCACAAAGTATCAAAGGGCAGATTTTACTTTAATAAAAGGCAAATGTCAGCCAAATGTATTGGAGAACCGATATATCAGTCTAAAACCTCCTACAATGAAGTGTGGCGTTAGAAGTGACGCTCCGCCGCCCTCTAGCGGTCCGTTCGCGCGTCGCACCGCACCGCACCGCACCGCGCCGCACCGCACTGCGCCGTTTCCACGCAGCAGCGACGCGGCAGAGGCAGACCGGCCCGCTGTTCCGGACACGTGACGGCGCGGTGGGCGTGTCCGGGCCGCTGATGTAAACACAAAATACGTCTCATCCCTGTCGGATCAGAGTCACAGCGGACCGAATCGGCGAGATTAACCCCAATATCTCGGGCCCGGAAAAGCGATACGTTTCCCATCGGTGTGTACTATGCGTTAAGCGCGCGGACGGGGCCGACGGCATGGACTTCTACATCAATCTGAAGGTGAATTTCAGGGGAAATGCCAAGAATTTCCTCCTGTCGGGATCCGAGACCAAGAGCTGGGAGTCGATGGAGGCCATGGTAAGCAGAGGATCAGCCGGACCAAACCAAACCAAACCAAACCGGGCCGGGCTCGTGTTAAATCAGCACCGAGCCTCCTCAGACACGAGCAGTCAGTAGAGTCGGTACCAATAACCCGATCACTCATCGATTTCATAGTCGGGATCAATCGTGATTTGTGACATTGGGTGTCACATCGGCGAGTGTTGTGTTAACCCTTTAGGGGAAACAGCTCGAGTCAGCCTGTAATAACATGTAGAGGCATGCTGCACACATATCACATATTAAATATAAACAGATTACAGTCCTGCAGTAACACCGCGACAAGAGATAGAAATGGCATTAATAACTGTACACACGCTATTGGGACGCACACACACACACACACACACACACACACACACATACAGTGATTTGTTGTCAGGGAAACTGTACATCAGCTGTACATTTGCCTTATTCTAGGTTATACGTCATTCTAAATTAGATATCCAGCATTTGACATTTTGACATCTGCTCTGACCGGCTGTTTACTGGCGTGAAAATAAAACTCACCATCTATTATCATTGAAATTATTAATCTATTATCTGTCTTACAAAACATTGTAAGTTACATTTAGAAGTCAGCATCTGCGTTCCACATACAGTGAACAGCAGGTAATTACCGTTTTCAGGAATATACAGAATAATCCTGTAATAGATAGGCCTACTATAAGTTCCTATAGGAATATCACAGAAATACCATACGAGATCAAAACAGATACTGTAAAGTATTATAAGGATGCTATAAAATCACTATTGAGTACCACAGACAGAGTTTTAGTCTCTATATGAATGATACAGGAATATTATAGTGATATCTCTTATAGGGATTTCTGAATTGTAGCCCAGAGTGCTTCACATAATAATAAATTAAAATGGAGTTAAACATAACAAGCAGTAAAATAGTTGATGCAAAATAAAAGAATGAAACAGATTATTAAGGCTATAATGAGGGGAAAAAGTAGGAGTATGAATGTAAAATCTCACATCTACATAGAATAACCTTATTTAAAAGCCAGATTAAATAGTTTTTAGCAGGTTTTTTTTTTAGTTTTTTTTAACTTTTGCTTGAAAATACCATCAGAGCTCATCGTTCTGAGATCTTGTGGGAAGGTTTCTTGTGTTACACCTTATAGGAACCTATAATAAAACAGCATAAATCTGCAGGGACATAAAATGATAAACAATCTTTCAGTGTGTGAAGTTTTTTTGGCCTTTTAGTACTTCGTAGAGGGGGAAAAGGACTTTAAAATCGACTCTTAAAAGACACAGGTAGCGTGTAGTGTTGCCAGTACTGGAGAAATGTGTCCTCTTCTCTTAGTTTTTGTTAGTTTTGTTTAATTAATTAGAAAGTGCAGCTGCAGTGATGTGAACAGCCACTTCGGGCCTCAGGAGCCGGTTTTTCCTCCTGCAGCTGAGGGTTTGGGCCGTGACAGCTGGATTTATTACAGTTTTCAGTGAATAGAGAGTTTCTTCCTCTAATGGTCATTGGGCCGATAGACTTAAAGAACAGTTCACCCCCAAAATGAAACTGGATCTGCTCAGCCCCGTGTCAGTGGAAACTCTATGGCTGCAACTAATGATTATTTTCATTGTTGATTAATCTGTTGAATCTGTTTTCTCGATTAATCGATTAGTTGTTTGGTCTATAAAACGTCAGAAAATGGTGAAAAATGTGGATCAGTGTTTCCCAAAGCCCAAGATGACGTCCTCAAATGTCTTGTTTTGTCCACAACCCAAAGATATTCAGTTTACTGTCATAGAGGAGGAAAGAAACCAGAAAATATTCACATTTAAGAGCTGGAATCAGAGAATTTTGACTTATTTTTCTTCAAAAATTACTCAAACCGATTAATCGATTATCAAAATAGCTGGCGATTAATTTAATAGTTGACAACTAATTGATTAATCGATTAACAGTTGCAGCTCTAAATGGGAGCATCTTTTTACAGCTGTAAAAGAAAGCAGAAGATCGTTCAGTTTCTCCAAAAAGCTCCAGCAGCGTGATGCCAGTGTTTTGGGGCCAAACACTTGTACTGATAATGAAGTGATTATTATTAGCTGTGGTGGGCGGCTCAGTGGTTCACAGCAGGAAGGTTGTGGGTTCGAATCCCGGTCCCCACAGTCCAAAGACGTGCAGGTCAGGTGAACTGGTGTGTGTGTGAGTGTGAGTTTTTAATCTGTGTTAACCATGGATGGTGTTAACCCTGTGATGGACTGGCGACCCCTCCGGGGTGTTTCTCTGCCTTCCTACCCAATGCATGCTGGGATAGGCCTCAGCCCTCCTGTGCAACCCTGAACAGGAAGAAGCGCGTATGGGAAACGAATGAAAGAAAGAAAGAAAGTCAGAGTCTCAGTGTGTGTTGTGGCGGAGGAGGTGAAGAGGTTGGGCCAGCGTCGGTGAGTCCAGATTCTCTGTTAGTTTAGGAGACACTTTGGATTTTTGCTGTTGAGTCAGTCAGTCAATATTTTGCAAAAACTGTGTTTCAGTGAGTGGGGATGAGACTCTCCTCAGCTGCTGCTCCACATTTTAGCTTTAGCATCTTTTAAAATCCCTTCTCAAGGCCCACTTGTAGAGGAAAGCATTCTTATTTTGTTCTTTTATGTCCCATTTTTTTGTCCCATCGGAATCCTGTCTGTGTCCTTATATATAATTTTATTTTATCTTTGTATCTATCTATCTATCTATCTATCTATCTATCTATCTATCTATCTATCTATCTATCTTTTGTATCCCAGTTGGCATATCCTTATTTTACTTAATTTTATTTAATTTTTTCATCTGAAAAGTCGAATCTAGAGCGATTTACCAAGTGCCAGAGGAGAGTAAACTCAGATTCTCAGATCCCCAACATTACAAGCACCCAGTTGTAAGGAGCGTGATGACAGCAGGTGGAACAGACATTAGTATAATATATAAGTGTAATATTGAATGTAAGATGAAGATGTGAGGGCCGGGCAGGAGTGAGTCACTCTGCAGGCAGCCGGACAGACCGAGCCGAGCGACCTGCTGCTGAGGCTGCTGAGGGGGGGGGGGGGGTCAGTCATTCACAACATCCAGTCATAACACTGATACTAGGCTTCGTTAGCTTTGTTTCCACAGAGAGAGAGAGAGAGAGAGAGAGAGAGAGAGAGAGAGAGAGAGAGAGAGAGAGAGAGAGAGAGACAGAGAGAGAGACAGAGAGAGAGACAGAGAGAGAGACAGAGAGAGAGACAGAGAGAGAGACAGAGTTGAACATGGCAGTGACAGCAGGTTTGACTTTTAGTTAAATAGATGTTTTTTTAAATAGATGTTACAGTATTGTCAAAACTACACCAATATTTAGTCAACAGAGAGAGAGAGACAGAGAGAGAGAGACGGACGGAGAGAGAGACAGAGAGAGAGACAGAGAGAGAGAGAGAGAGACAGAGAGAGAGACAGAGACAGAGAGAGAGAGAGACGGACAGAGAGAGAGAGAGAGAGACGGAGAGAGAGACAGAGACAGAGAAAGAGACAGAGAGAGACAGAGAGAGAGAGAGATGGACAGAGAGAGAGACAGAGAGACAGACACAGAGGGAGAGAGAGAGAGAGAGAGAGACGCAGAGGCAGAGAGAGAGAGAGAGACAGAGAGAGAGGGACAGAGAGACAGAGAGAGAGAGAGAGAGAGAGAGAGAGAGAGAGAGAGTTAGTTGGTGGTGACTTGGCCAAAGAGCTGCACAACAACAGGAATTCTCAGCCTGTAAGAGACAGATAACAAAGTGGCACATCCAGGTTTACTGCCAGGGGTCAGAGGTCAAAACACACTACCCTACTTTCACCGTCTGTTTTCTTTCTCCCTTTCTTTCTTTCTTTCGCTCTTTCTGTCTTTTGCTCTGTCTTTTGCTTGCTCTTTTTTCTTTCTTTTTCATGCTTTCTTTTGCTCTTTCTTTTGCTTTCTCACACTCTTTCGCTCTTTTGCATGCAAAATATATTTTATGTTTTCATCGTATCTGCTTTACTAAACACAATTTGACTTTGTGTTCCTTAACAATGAATTTGCTGTTCTCCTTTTTCTCACGCTGCTCATTTATAGTTTCACAACTTTCATTTGGAAATAGGCGATAGGTGTTGACAGCTTTGTTCATTTATTTTGGTCTTTAAATTGGTCTTAAAGTAATAATCAGCATTTTTTTCCATAGAAGTAAATGTAATAGATGAATCACTATTGAATAATACCATAAAATAGTGATTCGGCCTTTATTCAGTTCATGAAAGCTTTTACATTTGCTGCTCTGAACACAGGAAGTGATGCGTTTCATGTTTACAGAAGCAACAACAGTGATTTGTTTGCGGTAAATAGAAGAAGGTAGAAGAAATACAAGCAGCCACAGTCTACACTGAGTATCTTTATTATTACATTATGCAGGGCCAGAGGCTGTAGTGACCGCTGATCAGCAGAGGCAGCATTAAGAAGGTTTCAAAATAATTAAATCTGTAGATAGATGAGTTTGCTCAGGTTGTGGCTGCAGATAATGTAACCGCTTCCTCTACCACACCACATCATCACAGTGAGACGCTCAGTGTTATAAAGATCAGCCGGTCTGTGGAACCAACATGGCCGCCGCTGAAAACCGCGAGGGCAAAAGTCCAGAAAGCTTTTTCTTTTCTTTTTTTTTTTTTAAAAATGGGTGGCGTTTGAAAGCAGCCAGTGTGAGGAAGCTGAAGCACGGAGTCAGACCCGCTGAGACGCTCTGGATTTATGTCCCGACTCTCTGGAGAGGAAACCTTCATTTCTCTGAGTGCTGCTGAGTCACAGCTGTCACACATCAGCTGAGAGAGAGAGAGAGGGAGGGAGAGAGGGAGAGGGGGAGAGAGAGAGAGGGAGGGAGAGGGAGAGAGAGAGAGAGATAGAGAGAGAGGGAGTGTCTAAGCTAGATTTCTATCCGGCTGTCCAGCTAATTTTATGCAAGCTTTTGAAATGGCGCAAAAAATAAAAAACGCAATTTAAGCATGTTTCCATCAGCTGGGTTGAAGCAAAAAAAACACCAAAAAAAAATGGATCACCTGAATGTAAAACAAGCACAGATCCTGTATTGATCCGGTTAAATAATTCCACTGAGGTCACTTAAATGCCACAGGTGATAACGTTACCTGCCGTTAAGGTCTGCAGGACAGAAGAAGGTGTGGATGTCTGTAAATTGACGATGAAGAGTGCGGCTCTGTGTGAGATCCAATATGGCGTTCATTATGACTGTCAGTAGCCCATAGGAGAGAGGCCATCTCAGTCAAAGACGCCATCTAGAGGCCATCTCACTAAGCAACATCTCACTAAGCGTTACCTGACTGACTGACTGACTGCCTGACTGACTGCCTGACTGACTAACTAACTTACTGACTGACTGCCTGACTGGAAAAACACATTCATAAAAATAGCAAGAGTCTTTCAAGACCTGCTTAGTGTTGTTGTGCCTCTTTAGTTTCATCTGCACTTGTTGATGTTCTAATGCACCAACTCATCACCAGACAGCCGTGTCAGAGACTTGAACATGGCGGTGACAGCAGGTTTCACGTTTAGTTAAACAGATATTTTACAGAAACATTTCAAAGCCAACTTTTGTTGTACAATGAAATTGAACCAGTCATGTCAAGCCTACACCGTTATTTAGTCAACAAAGGCGTTTCCATCACAGCTTATCATATAATTCCTTTATTGACAAAAAACTTGTCTGCTTCAAGTGAGCGTAAAAACTTTTTTGCAATATTTAGTATTTATACTAAATATTATTATATATTATATTATATTATATTCATTATTTATTGAATTTTGAGAGAGAGAGAGAGAGAGATACAAGTGGGATGGTGGTGTCCCGGTGTTTAGTGTCATCTTTCATGTTTCATGTTTTTGATGAATTACAGTTTTTTTTTACTTAGATACACACACGTACGCACTCACACATACTGTATATACACAGAGAGAGAGAGAGAGGGAGAGAGACTGAGCCCTCTCTTTCTCTATCCCCTGGCAACCGAATGAAACACTCATCGGCATCATCAAACTCCCACACACACACACACACACACTGAGTCACTGAGTTCATCCTCATTGAAATGACTGTTATGTCTGAAATTCTGACTGCTTTATTTGTCTCCCCTTGCGATCCAACTCTCTCTCTCTCTCTCTCTCTCTCTCTTTCTCACCCTTATAGTAGAACTGACCCATTGTGTGTGTGTGTGTGTGTGTGTGTGTGTGTGTGTGTGTGTCTGCAGGTGAAGCGTTCGTTCGGCCTGTGTAACCTCCAGCTCACCTATTTTGACGAGGAGAACGAGGAGGTGAGAGACCCAACAGCCGCTGTCGTCCTAAAACTAAAACACATGGAGCGTTTTCACAGCTCATTAATTATCCACGCATGACTTTGACTCACTTGAGCATCCCCATGTCTGCTGTCCGCTGTCTGAAGACTTGTCCGTTTACATCGCTCCAAAACACGTCCTGCTCACATGAAGCCGCTAATTAACTGCTCGAAATAAACAGCATTTTGTTCGGTTTCAGTGTTTTGTGTTAAAGTCCCCATGAGATGAACTCCCATTACTTTCACTCCCTGGAAAACAGACTATCTTTACTGGTGACCCCACGCCGCATTCAAGTGCTGTCGGATTTACGGTCTGAGCAAATTTCCGACCGGGAAGTGCCACATGAACGCCTCATCATGTCGGATGATCAAGTCGGAGAAATCGGGATCGTAGATGCAGCAGGAATTGTAATCGTAATCGCTCTTTCCAACATGGCTGAACAGAGCGCAGAGTCCTACGTGAACGGAAAAAAAATAATACTATAAAGCTGGAAAAAAAAACACAAGTACAAATTTAAAAGACATGGATATTCCTTGATAAATATAGTGCTGCAGCATTTAATTTCCTGTGCTTTTTACATTCATAATCTCCTGAAATAGCCAAAGATTTCCTGCTAGCTCGATTGCTAACATTAGTCTAGAAGGCTAACTGTGTAAACAGTTTCTCCAATTTTCTGACCATAAAACACGTGAACTTGAACTACTGGGACGGCCGAGTTGTGAGTTGTATTCCCGACTCAGAGAAAAGTACGACCCGACATCACATGAATGCAGCGTCTTGATGCACCAGGAGGTGGAAATATAGATTCCAACCAATAAAACATCTCCGATTTTTCAACAGTCCCGCACTTCCCATCAAATAAAACTGCATTTCTCTCCTTGACTGATCTCCCATTGGTTTACACTTTTAAATGATCCCCGCTCCGACATCCTGTTTCAACAGGAAATGCATCAAATCAAGGAAGTAAAGATGGCGTTTCATGGGGTCTTTATTATTATTATTATTCCTGAAACTGTGTCACCAAAGCAATTCACAAAATCAAACTGCTGCCAGATGCCAACAGATGATGTAATCTGCTGTCTTCCCCTTTGTCCTCACAGGTGTCCATCAACAGCCAAGGTCAGTGAGCAGAAACACAACAAGCTAAACAAAGCAAATTAATGAATATATAGAATGTATTGCTTGAATTTAGAATTAACTGCATATTAATCTCATGTTAAAAGTGACTGTTTCTGCTTTCATTCCAGCGGAGTATGAAGAGGCGTTGAAGGTAGGTTTGAATTTCACAAACCCTCCACACTCACATAGTTATAGAAAAGGAATAAGTATATCTCTTGATGTATTAGAGGTCCCCACAATGGCAATTTTGGGACTTTCTGTTCATACTGCAAGTCAT
Organism: Centroberyx affinis; assembly: GCF_046629955.1. Classification (NCBI taxonomy): domain Eukaryota; kingdom Metazoa; phylum Chordata; class Actinopteri; order Beryciformes; family Berycidae; genus Centroberyx; species Centroberyx affinis. Next base: position 13,695 of record NW_027280359.1, read on the forward strand.
TAACAATGTGACTCTATGCAAAACTCATTTTTTTTAATTAGTTTGCCTTTACTGCCCCTAGGTTTTACTTGTATTATTCATTTTATTTTATTTTTTGTATTTTCAATTTATGCTTATGGTTGCAGACAATGATTATCTAGCCGGTTGATGACTGTGCTATGATTGTCTTGGTCCTATTTGTCTTGTCTCTCCGTTCCACATGCAAAGTAAGTTTCACACGAAAAATGAAGGAATTTGAATTTGAATTGAATTTGAATGTATTCATATTCTCGTTCGTTGGTTTTGGTGAGATCAAGAATGTCTTCTACCAGAAGGAAGACCTGATCAAGACCTGATCAAGACCTGCAGCAGCACATAAAGTTACAGACAGAACAGCTGAAATGTGTTGAATGAAGTTTGACTCCAGTGGATTCTGTTGCTGCTGCTCAGATCTATTGAATAGATGCCAACGTGAAACTGAAGCATTTCAGTGTGTGGTTGAATACTTTTTCTGACTGTATTGTTCCTGCGCAGACCGGCAGCTGAGAAGAGCACTACAGCCTATCAGATATATTCAATATTAATCCAACTGTGTCCTTTGCCTTCACTTGAAATTGCCCCTCTGTGGGCAATTTGCAGTGACTTTGAAGCGTCCTTCTTAGGAGCCATTTGTTTTCAGTCAGTTGGGGAAGTTGGGTAAGCAGCATCAGGTGAGACTAACCCGCCGACTCGTTGTGTTTCCCAGAGTGCAGCGCGGCAGGGGAACCGCCTGCACATGAACGTGTACGAGACTCGGGGCCAGCCGGCGCGGGTCCCCGCCGCCAAGGCCAGCGGGGCGGAGCCAAAGAGAGGCTTCAGGCCCCCGCAGCACTGCCCCGCCCTCGCCCAGGTGGTCAGCCGCAAGATCCAGGCGGCCGTCCCCGAGCAGGGCCTGGTGAGCCGCCGCCACACGGGGGTTCAGATTGTTTTTTAGGCACATTCTTGGGACTATGGATCGGTCTGTGTTGCGATCTTTTCAAAATTTCACTGACCGACCCAAGAGGGTGCTACATCATTTGATTGTTTGTCCCTGTCCCAAGGTGATCATGAAGGAACTGAAGGGGACCAAAGAAGAAGACAAGACTCCTCCTGCCTGGTTCACCTCCTATATGGAGAAGGTAAGGCTTCATGGAGATGATGATGTCAGTTTCAGCAAAAGTTAGATCTTCTCCCAGAGGAACTGAACAGATTTATATGCTGTGAATTAGGGCTGAACAATTAATCGAAATTTTATCAAAATCGCAATATGGCCTACTGCAATTTTCAATTCGCAGGATGCGCAATATTTGTTAAAGGTGAAATGTGTCAAAATACCATTTTAAATTAAATATTGTGCTGCAGAGATGTCCTGGCCTACAAATCATATTCTACAGACTTAAGAAAACATCTTTGTTTGGTACAGAACCTCGCAAAAATCACACCATAATCATTTTAATACGTTTTTCAATGAAAATGAGAATAATAATGTAAGAATTATAATTCCCTCTAATATTGCAAATCATCGCAGTATGATATATCAGTCAAAATAATCGCAATTAGATATTTTTTCAAAATTGTTCAGCCCTACTGTGAATTGATGTCAAGAGTGCCACTGTAAACCTACTTTAAAAAATAATCTGCAACATTTTCAAATAAGTAAATGTCTGTTCTGCTGCTCTCTATCACTGACTGATAAAACACAACAGTGATTCAACCTATATCCAGTTGATGAAAGCTTCTCCATTGTCTCTTTCCTGGGAAAATCAACAGAAGAAGAAGAACTGGGTAGTTAGCATGAGCAGCGATAGCCACCAGACAGAGAAAGAGAAACTCAAACTGCAGCAACAGAAATCCAAGCCCCGCCCACATTGTTTGATTGACAGGCGATCTGTGGGCAGTGCAGAGCAGAAACACCACAGTGATGAGGCTGAGGGACAAAGATGGAGACTAAATACAATAAAAAAAAGAGGCTCTTGTGGATTACAGCTGTAAGTGCTTAATCTGAGTTTTACATGGATTCATCTGTTCTGATGTTAAAATCTTTTCTCCTGTTTCTTCTTCATCTTCCTGCTCTTCGTCTCTCCCCACCTTCTCCCCCTCTCCTTTCTCCCTCTCCTCTTCCTCCTCTCCATCGCTCCTCTTTCCACCTCTCCTCCTATCTCCCTCACCCCTCCCTCCCTCCCCTCCCTCCCCTCCCTCCCCTCCCTCCAGTTTAAGGACCAGGTTGTGCGGGAGGCGGTGGAGAAGATCTGCCGGGAGTTCTCCGGCCAGTGCTGCATCCACAAGCCCCTGGGAGGAGGAGGAGGGGGGGGAGGGGGAGGAGGGGGAGGCAGGGGGGAGGGAGGAGGAGGAGCGGAGGCCCAGCAGGTCCCTGAGGTGTCCTCCTCCACCCTGCCCGGAGCGCCCTCCTCCTCCTCCTCCACCCCGCCCTGCTCCTCCTGCAGGGGGCAGACCACCGGAGGAGGGTACCAGTGCAGGTATGAGGTGTTGGAGCTTCTTCTTCTCTTTCTTCTTCTTCTTCTTCTTCTTCTTCTTCTTTTTCTTCTTCTTCTTCTTTTTCTTCTTCTTCTTCTTCTTCTTCTTCTTCTCTTTCTACTTCTTCTCTTTCTTCTTCTTCTTCTTCTCTTTCTACTTCTTCTCTTTCTTCTGCTTCCTCTTCTTCTTCTTCTCTTTCTATTTCTCTTTCTTCTCTTTCTTCTCTTTATTTTTCTTCTTTTTCTTCTCTTTCTTCTCTTTCTTCTTTTCTTTTTCTTCTCTGTCTTCTCTTCTTCTTTCTTCTCTGCTCTTTCTTCTTCTCTTTCTTTGTCTTCTCTTTCTTCTCTTTTCTTTTTCTTCTGTCTTCTCCTGCATGCTAGATGCTAATAAATTGCAACCAAAAACACAAAACTTAAAATATCCTGTCACACTAGAGAGTCACACTTTCTAAAAAAAACATTGTAAATTTGGCCTCACATTGGGGGAAACCCTAGTGTGCATTTTGAGAGACTGCAAAGAAAGGATGGGCGGAAGAAAAGATGCAGATAAGAGGAGGGAGGAGCATGAGAAGCAATTGTTTGTACATTGCTGATTTGTTTTCCTGGTGTCTGAAAGCCAAGGATAGGAGTTAGTTTCTGTTTAGCAGAACTGCAGCCGCTCTTTCTCTTTCTCTTTTTCCTGTATAAAGACGATAGATAGGCTCTGAGTCGCACAGTCACTGACCGTCCTCAGCCTCTGTGTGTGTGTGTGTGTGTTCAGTGTCCGGTCCAGGTAGGTTTCTGCATATTTTGCAGTTTTAGGGGCTTCTGCAGTTCTCTGGAGTGTGTGTTTTGCAAAGATACTAGATGGATGCTTACCTTGGACTATCATTCATATCACCAGTTTCTCTGTTTTTTGTGTGTTTACTTTTCCTGAAGTATGTTTAAACTATGTAAACCCAAACTGATTTATTTATCCTAGACTTTTACTGGCTATTCAGTATATGTTCAGTATACTCTTTTGTCGCATTTTATGTATGACACCTGAACTTTGTTATTGTGTAGATTTTTTTAGTTGGTCAATAACTCTCTCTTTCTCTCTCATTCCTTTCCTCCCTTTCTCCATCCCCTCACCCTCCCTGCATCTTTCTCCCTCCTTCCCTTCCTCTCTCCCCCCTCTCTCTCTTCTCTCTCTCCTCAGTGTCTGTACATCCTGTACTCTGTGCGAGCCCTGCAGTTTCTCTCATGATCCCAGTCACAACCTGGTGAGGGCCAGGACTCCTCTGTCCATCCCCGAACACGGATCACCTGCCCCGGACCACAGCAGGTAGGAACTACTTTACTACTGCTTTCATATCTTTGTGCTTTACCATGATATTTGACAAAAGACAGGGCATCTCATTTCTTACCAGAGAATGAATCATCTGTGTATTGTTGTTGAACTTTGTCCCGGTTGTGTTTCCTGTTAACAAACTATAGAGCTGTTAGTGTATTCATCCTGTAATCCAGCATGATGTACACCCAAAGTACTACTACTACTACTATTGTTACTACTACTACTACTACTACTACTGCTGTTACTACTACTACTACTACTACTACTGTTACTACTACTACTACTACTACTACTGTTACTACTACTACTACTACTACTACTGTTACTACTACTACTACTACTACTACTACTACTGCTGTTACTACTACTACTACTACTTCTACTACTACTAATAATAATATTAGTAAACTTTATTTATATCACACCTTCCAAATCATTGTTACAAAGTGCTTAACAAAAAATAAAAACATAGTGTAAAAATACACAGAAAATAGTAGCGATAAAAACACAATTAGAGAAACAAAAGCAATGAAGTAAAAATAGATCAACAGCAAAACAAAGAATAGAAAATACTTGCTGCTTCTTACTGATGTTGATAAATCATTTCCGCATTCATTTTGAGACATTAGTATTAAACAGACAAGACCATTGGCAAGAAGAACAGGAATTATGGGAATTGTGGTCTTAATTTTGGGACACAAACTATCAGTACCAATGAGATAGAGGCTACCAATCATTTCGACGATGGTCTCATTTGTTTACAGCAATCATATCAAGGTATACTGGTAAGCATAAGCTTTATAAACACTTGGCTAAGTGTCATGTGTGATGCTCTGATGAAGATTTATGCTGAAATGCAGTAGCTAAAGCACTGATCTTGGCCATTAATAAAATAAAGGTGTAATTGAGGTGAAGTCTTGCCCTAATTTTTGAACCAGCTTTTTGGACTGCTGCCATTTCCTTGTTCTTCGTGGATTTGTTGGAAGCCATGAATCTTCTGTCTTCGATCACAGCAGATCAAAAATCTCTTATTATCTCTTATTTAGATAGTTTGAGCCATCTGACTCAATGCTGTATAACAGATATATTGTATATAATGTATTTTCTTGCTTGTGATCTAGTTGTAAAGAGGATATTTTGTTCATTTCCGTGTATCATTTGAGTATGTGCATGGTCTCCCTCTGTGTCTTCATCTTCATCTTCATCTTCATCTCTTGCCCTCTCCAGGTTCTACAGGCGGGGGGACCGTAGTTTCCGGAAGGCGGAGAAGCAGCGGCTGAAAGCGGAGAAGCGGCAGCTGAAGGCCGAGGTCAAGGAGATCAGGAAGCAGCTGAGGATGGAGAGGCGGGGCATACAGTGGAGCTCCTCCCACCGGGACGGAAGCTCCTCCCCCGTCCTGCTGCAGCCCCGCGCCACCCAGCACAACAGCCCCGAGTAGGTTACTGGGGAAACCGGAGGAAACTAGTCGCACGCTTCAGTGATCCCAGCATGCTTTTTATACGTGTGAAGAAAGTGAGAGAAGAAAATGGGTCACCAATGTTTTGTCTCACAGTCCCTCCATCAGTATTAGAGAGTGGAATTTAAAGAGTAACTAAACCCCAAAGACAAATCTGTGTAAAGCCTGACATCTACTGGTAAAAAGCATGCTACTTTGGTGCCAGGTGATGATGTCACCTTCTATAGAGTACAACAGGTCAGCCAATAGCAGATGGCAATTTCAGTAGCATGCTTTTTACCATTAGATGTCAGGCTTTACACAGGTTTGGGTTTGGGGTTTAGTTCCTCTTTAAGTTAAGTTTTACGTGGTTCTGTGGCTCAATATAACACTGCTCAGGTTAGGAGTCACCCATGATACAAATGTACGGTATGTGCTAATGGTACTGTGAGGTTTAGAGAGAAAAAAGTAGCACTTCCAAAAATAAAAGTAGTATAGCAGAGTACTCACTTTTCACTTCTACTTTTCACGTTCATCAAAGCATACTGTGAGGTGTTTTGGATAAAAACACCCACTGAATGATCTAAGTCATGCTATCTTATGTTCGTATTCAAATGTAAGCTGAGCTGTTGTAGGCAAATTAGATTTAGTCAGCTAGAAGGAGCAACGGATGATCTGGCAAACAGCTGACTCAGAAGTTTTGTGTTGCATTGAGTTTCACATTTGCATTTACGTTACAACATCTTGGAGAATAACTTGCAGGGTTTGCTGCAGTAGTAATGCAGGATAGATGCAGTATGGGGGGGCTTCTGTGATATCTACCACTGTGTACAGCACTAATGATAATAACAACACAGATGCAGACAGAGGCACTGAGCTCTCTCTTGCTCCTCTCCCAGGCGTCCGAAGCGCCCCTGTCCCCTCGTGGTTCCGGCGATGACGGCTGTGTTTCTGGATGAAAACCTTCCCGACGGAACCCGCCTCCGACCCGGGACCAAGTTTATAAAGTACTGGAAGATGAGGAACACTGGAACCATCAGCTGGAGCGCTGACACTAAGGTAAAGCTCTCTGCTGTATCCTGCTCTGCTCTTCTCTATTCTACTGGAATAGAGGATTATAAACTTAATACTCTCACTTTGAAGATGAGTGGAATTGCCAGCTGGAGCGCTTTGAGTGCAATACTCTACTTTCCTCTACTCTGCACTGATCTACTGTACTGTTATGAATAGTAAGGTTTTGTAAGATGAGGAGCACTAGAACTGTTGCACTGACACTGAGATTAGGCCACACTGAGACACTACAGCACACAGATAGGAGCTTTGGTTATACAAACATTTAACATTTAGCAGAGCTGCTCTGGAGACAGAAATGACCTCATTGGTTGAGTTAAACCTCAGTGGGCGGAGACAAAAATCAACAGTTTTTCTGGCTAAGTAAAGTTAGACTGAAGCTCAGTGAAAAAGACAAGAGGTAAGAGAGGAGGAAGCTGATATTATAAAGCCTAGTGCACTACTAACTGAAAAACTGCAATCTAGCCATACTGTTATCTAGGTTAGCTAGTTAGCCTAGCTGACCTTCCAATCCAAACTAGCTGTTTTAGCCTGTAGCTAAGCTAGTCAGCTAGCTGCTTACCTTCCAGCATCATGAATGCCATGGTCATGAATGAATGAAAAATGATTGAAATTTAGGTTGTTGTTTCTTTGTTTATATTTTGACAAAAGTGCCGTCTTTGCTCTGAAAAATTGTGGTTTTGGCTCCGCCCATTGAGACTCAGCCAATAAAATGATTTCTGCCTCAAAATTAGCTGAGAAATGTATAACTGAAACCGCAATCGGCCTACAGTACTCTTTATCATGTCATTGTATGAGTACATGTAATCAAACTCAGTCAGCTGATCATGTGACTGCAACATGGTCTCTCATGACAATGTAACACAACATTCACAACTGTCATTAATGGTAAAGCGTGAATCAGTTTTCATTTGTATCATTATGTTTACTTATTACTAGAACTACAGCTTGTGACCATAATACTTAGCAGTGATAAGTGACCATACTCTGCCTTGTTCTCTTCCTGCAGTTGAAGTTCATGTGGGGAAACCTGGCGGTGGGGTCCGGGGACCGCTGGAGGGAAGTGTCCGTCCCCTTCCTCCAGCCGGGACAGGTCAGATGACAAGACGAGACGAGCTTTCATTTTCTCTTATCTTGGGGGAAAAAAGTCCCTTCTTCTCCCACTCACAGCTCATATTTCTTATTTTCTCTCTCTAGTCCTTCTCTCTTACATGATCATTCCTGGATCACAGGAGTATTGTCAGGGCACTACGGCTCTTAAGGTCCATTCACATCTACAGCGATAACTATAAAGATAACTATAACTATGAAAATATTTAAATCATTCTAAGTACATAGAGTGTGTTTCCACTGCAGCGATAACTACAAAAACATCCAAAACGATAACTGTAACTATATTTTTGGTTCGATCTCAGAGCGATTTTTTTCGGATGCAGAGACAGCGATGACACATTTTCAACCAATCAAATTAAAGTTGTAAGAAAGAAGGGGGCGGAGCATTCTGTAGCTTCGTCTGCTGAGGAACTTCTCACAGACATCGCTGAAGTGTGAATGCTTCAGCAACAAAGTGTGGTTATAGTTTATAGTTATCTTTATAGTTATTGTTCTAGATGTGAATCGGCATTTATCCTTGCACTCTTTACTATTGTTATTGCTTGTAGTGTTGGTCTACAAATTAAACCTTATTCTACTCTTGCATTGATTATAAATTCTTCTGGGTAACAGCATCAGGATGAGCAGAGTTAGAGCAGAAATAGAGCGGTCCAGTTTTGACTTAAAAAACTAAAAAGTGGCTAAAAAGTGATTAAGATTTGAACGGGGTTTCGGTTACAAGCCTGGAAATAAGATCTGGGGTTAAGACTAAGCTTAAGAAAGTTTGGTAACACTTTATAATAACCATCATTAATAAATGGTAAATTGATAGTTAATTAAACTTTAGTTAATAGTTATTTTACTGTTAACAAACAATGAAATGATCATTAATAATGTTTACTAATTATTAGTAATGCTATAATTTATGTTATTTTATCATTAGTTTGTGTAATATAAAATCATTTGTTTATAAATTATATTATTGTTGTATCATAGCTGATAAGAGACGGTAAAAAGGGTAAAAAGCTAAAATAAATAAAATAACATAAATTATAGCATTACTAATAATTAGTAAACATTATTAATGATCATTTCATTGTTTGTTAACAGTAAAATAACTATTAACTAAAGTTTAATTAACTATCAATTTACCATTTATTAATGATGGTTATTATAAAGTGTTACCAAACTTTCTTAAGCTTAGTCTTAACCCCAGATCTTATGTCTATACCAAACCGTCCCTCTGTGTGTGTGTGTGCAGGTGGGCGTGGTGAGCGTGGCGCTGTGTGCGCCCGGCGTGGAGGGCTCCTACACGTCCCACTGGCGCCTGGCCCACGGCGGGGAGCAGTTCGGGCCGAGGGTGTGGTGCAGCATCGTGGTCGACCCTCTGGCCCCGGCCGCCATGATGGCCGACGGGATACTGGTGTCGCCCTGCGTCACGCCGCAGGTAAGAAGAATCCTGTGATGATCAGATAGGGTCACGCTGCGTCTTGCTGCACACAGTAAATAAGTTTAATAAATGCATGGATGTATGTATGAATACGGGAAGGAAGGCAGCAGACAATAAAATAAAATATGTAGGATTACTGTGGCATACTGGTGTCACCCTCAATCACTCAATCACACCACAGATAAATACACTCACATAGATACATAAATACATAACACAAACTGGGCAGAAAGTGGCCATTCTCGGGGGTTAGTGATGGGACGATCTGTTCATCTCACGATACGACTCGATGCGTGATATGTGATTCAGGATTCAATAAAACCACGATACGATGCAAGAAATAAAAGTTCAGTGACAACAAAGTCTGACTATGTAGAATTCTGTTTATTTCTGAGACCCAAATCTTTCTAGCGATGCCATTGGCTCACTAGAATGTAAACAACAATTTAAAAATGTCATTACAAAGTGCAGATAATATAATTTGGATGGAGAGCTTGTGAAACTGTGATGGTCAAGCTGTCTCATTTGTGATTACTACAGGAGAATAACATGGAGCTAATATCACAATTCATTTGTCTGCCCCACGATACGTATTGTCACATTTTTGTATTGCGATATATTGAATTTCGATATATACTGTATATCGTCCCATCCCCGCTCGGAGTGTGTGTGTGACTTTTCTGACAGTATTTTGTTTGATGCTGTTCCCTCTGCAGGGGAAGAACCCAGCGGCTAAGGATGGGAAAGCCTGTGCAGCTTCTAGGGACCAACCTCTGATGTCAGTGGACCAAGAGGAGTACTACATCCCATCTGTTGACCTGCTTACTGCACAGGTAACATGCTGCCATAATATAGAATAGACTATGAACAACTGATAAACTCCTGCACTACTGAAAAATGTTGAGTGAACCTGAAGAAGCAGGAAGAAGAGGCATCTCATGTAAAATAAAATACATTTTTCTAGAGACTCTGAAATACTTAGTTTTATATTATATGTTTAGGAGCACATTCTTGGTGTTTTCAGACTTGCTTGCCCTCTACCTACAAACTGTGTTTTCCTCCCGTGTCACATAGCTTGCAGCACTTATTCATGACCATACTGTGAAATTCAAAATGTGATTTATTTATTGTTTATCTGTCAGGACCTGCTGTCTTTTGAGCTGCTGGACATCAACATTGTGCAGGAGCTGGAGAGCGTCCCAAACAACACTCCTGCTGGTAAGACCGCTCCGAACCGGCACAGCACAAAGACACTTGGCATGAAATACTAGCAGTTGCATAAAAGCAGAGTACAAATACATGAAAGGAACTATATTATATAAAGCCAACTATGGTAAAACTATATAAAAACGAACAAAAACGTGGGATAAAATGACACGACAACATAAAAGACCTTAAAAGCAGTTTTGAACTTCTGATCTTTTCGGTTGATAATGATCTTTTTAATCGCCGAGTCTCCTGCCACCTTTGCCTCCTTGACGGTGAGATTAAGCAGGTTAAATCATCATTAAACCTGCTTGGTGCCTGGTGTCTCTGAAGCGTGACTTCCCAGGCGACTGATTGGTCCGTCCACTGTGGTTTCTATCAGTTTCTATTGAAATGTAGTGTAATGTAGTGCAGTGCTTCTCAACCTTTTTCATATCAAGGACCCTAATTTAGTCCACATTAGGGCCATGGATGCCCATTTGTTGAGATTTTGTCTCTCGGACCCAAATCTGAGAATATTTTTATTGTTTATTTTATTTTGTCCAGAATCCCATGACTATCTGTATTGTAGGTAGAGAAATAACAGAGAAACTATGATCAAAACAATCATATGTCTACATTCTGTAATTGTGTAATGGTGAAAATAATGGTGAAGTTTAACAATTCATCAGTTTACTGTGGACCCCCTGGAACCCCCTCAAGGACCCCTGGTGGTCCCCGGTCCCCACGTTGAGAACCACTGATGTAGTGTATTTTAGTTTCCAGATGTCAACAACATTCAGAACTCTCGGAAGATTCAGGCAACATTTACATACATTTCTCACTCTTAACCACAAATTTTCCAACCATCTTTCCAACCATTGGTTTTGCTACCAAGTGATACTCAGCTGCTTTGATTGCGGCACTGTAACCGAGCAACCACTCACAGCTGATTGCTCGTGTAGAAAAAAGTGATTGCACTTTGTCTCAAATCTCGGTCGAACCACATGTGAAAGACGGTGAATTACAGCTTTGGGAAAGTTCAGACGTGTATCTCTGGAAGCTGCCGTGTGCATTTATTAAAGGGTCTGGAACCTTTTCTGAGAATCCAGTTATTCATTTGTTTTGTCTTCTTGGAACTAACTTTTAGTGAAAGGCAGTAATAGTCAAAACTATGCTGACAGGCTCAATTATATTAGTTGCCTGAAAAAAGGAAATGACTGGTTGCTCTATTGCTCTAACTAGGATCAAAAATGTATCGGGTGCTCTTGGAAAACGGGGAAAAAAGACTGTTACAAACAAAAGGACAATCCAGGCACTCCAAATATAAAAATATAACCACGAGGAAGAAAATATTTAAAAAGCCTTATTGTAGTGGCTAAATCATTAAAAAAGCCAACATGTTTTGACCACTGTAGGTCTTCTTCAGGGCTTTAAACACAGACAACACAGGTGTGGCCTCACCAATATAATAGCAACAGCCAATGGGAGGCAGTCACATGACCCGGATAATAACATGACAGGTGAAACAAATTGAAAATAATGAGAAAAAAAAATATAAATAAAACGAAATAACATGAGATGAGATTACACAGAAATATAACATGTACATCATAAACGGGAAATAGGTACCTGTATATAGGTTTTAAAGGCTGTGAGAAAAAAGGAGAGCCTATACAGAGAAAAATTACAGAAAGCATGTGAAGTCTACATCCTCATTGAGACCAGGATACTGTAACGCATCCAGTCGATGGATCCAAAAAGCTTCCCTTTGGTTAAGTTTCTGTATTCTGTCAACCCCCCCTGACCAAAGGTTTAATGTGCTCAATGCGCATTTTCTTCCTCGTGGTTATATTTTTATATTTAGAGTGCCTGGATTGTCCTTTTATATTAGTTGCCTGTTGGTGTCATTAGCCTTTTTGAATATTCTAGTCTAAAACATTGGGAACTAGGGTTAGAAAAATATGAGTTTTTGAAGGCTGATACTGATCCTGCTATTTTTGGATCAATATTGCAGATAGCTGATGTTTTGTGCCAATATTCAATATCTTTAAATTTGGCCATTTTCCTGCCAAAAAAATCCAAAAATTAGTTTATGGGACACTAAAACTCTCCACTGAAACATGGACAAATGAAAGTGTTTTAGGTGGGTGAGCAGAGTGTAAGAGTAAAAGAGTGAAACCTCCATGACATCAGAGGTGGATGACACTGATTGGCTGATATCCACTTTTCAACAAAAGGCCAATATCGGCTCGATACATCGGAAAATCAATACATCAGTGTAAGCTATTGGTAACTGTAGGGAGCTGATTGATCGACTGACTTGGTTTCAATAGATCCGCTGTCTTCCCTCCATCCAGACATGACTCCCTGCATGTCCCCGCTGCCCCACGAGGCCCACCTGCAGGACAAGAGCAGTCCCTCCTTGGGTCTGATCCAGGAAGAGACCGAGGTCGCCACTAGCATTATGGGTAATGAAGTTTCCCATTCATTCACCTTTTTTTTAAAGAGGAACTAAACCCCAAACTCAAATCTGTGTAAAGCCTGACATCTAATGGTAAAAAGCATGCTGCTGAAATTGCCATCTGCTATTGGCTGATTTTGGGTGTCAGGTGATGTCACCTTCTATAGAGTAATAATAATAATAATAATAATGATAATAATAATAATAATAATAATAATAATACATGACATTTATATAGCACTTTTCTCGGTGCTCAAAGACGCTTTACAAACACAGGATAAAACAAATTTAATAGAGATATATATAAAGATAGAAATAGATGAGAAAAGGACGTATACATAGGGAGGAATGGGGGAGGGGGGAGGAGAAGAAGATTAGAGAATACAGAGTACAACAGGTGGTGACATCACCTGGCACCAAAGATCAGCCAATAGCAAATAGCCATTTCTGTAGCATGTGTTTTACCATTAGATGTCAGGCTTTACACAGATTTGAGTTTTGTTGACGTTTTGTTGTTGGTTTGGTAAATTAAAGAAAAATAACATTTCTGTCAGGGGAAAGAACAACAAATTCTGTGACACAGCAATGGGTAACACATGGGTTTATTCCCTTCTGTCAGATGTGCCCCAGGGGGCGGGGTCCGGAGCGGAAGGGGGCGGAGTCCCGGCCCAGGAGGAAGGGGAGGACGACATCAGCGGGACTCAGTTTGTGTGCGAGACCGTGATTCGCTCCCTGACCCTGGAGGAGGCTCCTGACCACGCCCCCCTCAGAGCGACCCGCCCCGGGACAGGGAAAGGTCAGTCAGCCACGGACCAGGATAAAAGTCTGGAAATAAATGACCTGAATGTAGAGCATTAAAAAGTCTTAAAATGTCTTCAGTACAGTTATTAGAAGTCTTATTTGTTTTCCTCATGTGATGACAGGTGTCTTTACGCTGCATGTCCACTCTTAGATCAATACAGATCAATACATCTGCTTTACTAAACACAGTTGGACTTAATGTCCCTTGACAATTAATTTCCTTTTTCTGCCAATTTATAGTTTCAGAACTTTCATTAGCTGTGTTCAATCAGAAATAGAGTGGTTTTACCAGCTTTGTTTCTGTTTTTTCTGCTGCTGCTCTTCTGGTTTTTTAAACTGATCTTAAATTTAATTCCAGGCAGCACTGAAAAGTTCTTAAAGTCTTCATTTTGGCTTTTTGAAACCTGCAAATACCCTGTATACAAAGTACCAGGGAGTAAAATAACAGATAGAGGTAATAGCTCAGTAAAAAAGAGGAGAAATCCATCCTACTCTCACTTTTTTGTAAGTGTTCTTGAGCTGTTTTTATATGCATGTTACTTGCTGTCTTTCTACTCTGTTTTACATGGAACAAAAGCATTTTGAAAAAATATGATTGGTGATAAGTTCTGGCAAATATTGCTCATGAAATTTGTCTTCAAAAGTTTTTTAGAATAAAAAGTCCACACCCTGAAATATGTTCCCAATGTGTATGAATTTATTAACCCCCATGTTGTGACATTTGGAGCCCCCTGCTCCTCATCACACAGTAAAGTCTAAAGTGTGTGGACTCTACTTTGCCTTCTATGTTTGGATTTTCTTGGATTTGTGTGTGTTTATGTTTTTAACCTTTGTGTAACAAGGTAATCCCACTGCGAATAGCTTTGCTTCAAAATACTCCCGGTTAGGGCTGGGCAATATGGACCAAAAATTATATCTCGGTATTTTTAGGCTGAATGGCGTTACGCTATATATATCTCGGTATTTCCTACGAAGTGGGCTAAATGTTCAGTTGTAAGTAGGGCTGGGCGATATGGACAAAATCAAATATCACGATATTTTTGACCAAATACCTCGATATCGATATTGTGACAATGGTGGGTAAAGGCAAATAATAGAACAGCTAGAACAGTCTGGTAAGTTCAGAAAATTACATCACTTTACTGTAATGCAGCCTTTAAAACCAGGAAAAGACACTTATGCCATATCACGATATTACGATATCTGTCTCATATCACAAAATCGATATAATATCGATATATTGCCCAACCCTACTCCCGGTGGAAAAACTTGAGCATCTAATTAAAATGAGAAATATGAATTGAGAAGTATTCATAACGGCCTTCCTGCTTCCTCCCAGTGGTGCGCCCGGCGGCCCAGGGCGGCTCCGCCTCCTCCTGTGTGAAGAGTAAAGCGGTGAAGACGGAGAAGAGTCCGGAGAGCAGCCCCAGCAGCTCCAGCGCCCCCCTGAAACCTCCCGCCGCCCTGAAGGCGTCTCTCCCCGCTCCGCTCAAAGCCTCCCTGCCGGCCCCTCTGTCCGTGGCCCCGCCCCCGGCCCCGGGACCCGGCCCCAGCTCGGCCCCGCCCCCGCCCCCGCCCTCCGCCCCGCTCTCCGCTCCGCCCCGGGCCTCCACGCTGCAGGAGCACAGGGTCACAGGTGAGGGTGTCTTTCCTGGAAGGTCGCAGGTTCGATGGTGGTTAAGTTCACATGGTAAAAATTCAAAATGAAACAGCTTTGGAAACCGTTCTGACCTGATATGAGAAAGATATTTAGGTCCTGATTTCACCAAACTTGCTCAGGTTTGTTATTGTGTGTCTGGTGCTTTGTTCTGAGTCCTTGTGTTTGTGTTACATCATTCTGTTCTACGATTGATTGTTGATCAGTTAGATCTAGTTAGCCTCATTCTCTGTAAAGTCCTTGGAGACAGGCTGGTGGGGACTTCAGAAATAAATGAACTTGACTCGACAAAACGATGCAGGTAGCAGCTGTGTTTACGTGGGTTTTCTATTCACTGTTGGCTGGGTGGTGTTTAATAGGGCGAATGAAGTCAGTGTTTCTCACAGATGAGAAACAGATTTATGTCAAGATTTTTTTATTTGTTTTTGACAACTTGTTAATGACGTTTCACTTAGTGAGCCCAGTGACTCATATTTTTCAGGCACTTAAGTCTCTCAGTCTAGTCTAAGTTAATGGTATTGCAACATTAGCTGACTGTTACACTTCCATCATTATCGATGCTGCACTTCAGACTGCCTCTCCATTCAGTTTGTGTCAGCACTCAGACTAAGATGATCCATATACATCACATGTATACGGACTTTGACTTTGTGGTTAGCCAACTCTTCTGGTCCTGATTAAACCTGATCAACCCTATTGATTCTGACTGAAACTGATAACATGAGTAAAAGCTGAGGACAGGAGACTTTTCAGCATAACTTTGACTTGGAGCAGCACTCTCCTCTGTAAATTATCCTATTTTTAACTCTTTTTATCTGGGGAAAGTTGTTGAAAGTTGAGCATGCATGATGTTTTCCATCACATTCATATAGTTCCACACATTCAAACCTGGGATTTGAACCGGCAACTTTCTAACCTCTAGGCTACAGCTGCTTCATTCTGTTTTTATCCATTATTATGTATTTTTCTGGCTTATTTTATTTCTCTTAGTTTATGTGTTTAGAAAAAAGATCAAAATCTATAGATTGTGACTGAAACTGATCAACTGTATTGATCCCAACACAGACGAGGGCGTGGAGTCGGATATCGAGAGCATCTGCGTGGAGCCGAGGGGGAAGGAGAGAGAGGAGGAGGAGGAGGAGGAGGAGGAGGGGAAGGAGATGGAGGGAGAGGAGAAGAGGGAGGGGAGGAGTCGCTCCTCCTCGGCCTCCTCAGAGGATTACATCATCATCCTCCCCGACTGCTTTGACACCAGTCGGCCACTAGGAGAGTCCATGTACAGGTACACACACATTTTAAATGCCTTTCTTTTTTTGTCCAACAAGAGGCTTTGCAATTACGGCATCAATTTCCCAGCAGCTATGGCTGAAGTCATCATGGAGGTCCAAGATGCTCGTAAATAATGGCTAAATATACAACAACCAGGCAAGAAAAAGAGATACCTGAAACAGATTGTTGTGGTGTGGCTATTCAGTAATATTCTTAGTGAAAGTGAAAGGTTTAAGGTGGATTTGTTTCCAAACCCTTACTGTAGTATGACACAGTAAACTGTCTTGTTTTAGCCCTTTCCCCTTCAGTCCTAGTCTTTACTAGCAAGTTGTAGCCTGAAAAACATCAGCTCAGTTAGCCTAAACCAACTTTTTTTTGGCTTTGTTAGCTAGCTAACTAGCAAGCAGGCTAATTTAGCAAAACACCTGATGTTAATGTTAATGTACGGTTAATACGCAACTACAAGCCACTATTAATGCTAGCTGCTACTAATTACATTAGCTAGTGTGCTAATCAGATGTGTCAACAACAGGACAGTGACAGCTAAGTTTAGCTAGCTAACAAGCTGATATTATCTAAACATAATTTAACTCAAGTTTCGAGTCAAAAGCAGCACAGAAATTAACCATGTCTTCTGAATTCTGTTGAAACAGCCAAGTTGTATGTTTAGAAACAAAATTAGCCGTTCTCAGCTACATTTGTCAAAGAGCTGAGGACCTCCAAGATGGCCGCCAGACAGTGAGTTAGGTCACCTGAAAGCCCTTTATTCAGCCACTCTACATTGGATTAAAGTTAAAGCTGAGTAAGGCAGAACACACTGTGGTGACCAGGGAGATATTCTGCACATAAAGGGTGGTGGTTTCAATCATGTTTCCCCCTCTGTCTCTCTCTTGCACACACACACACACTCTCTCTCACACACACACACACACACACTCTCATTCTCTCTGTAATTCCCCCTTCCTTGTCTCACTGCAGCTCGGCTCTGTCCCAGCCTGGCGACGTCCCGGCTGAGACCCCCACCGACCCAGAAACCCCCTCTTCTGACGGCCCGGGCCGCACCACCCCGGAGGGGGAGCGGGAGGAGACGGACGAGCCCGCCGCGGCCGCGGGGTCGGGGGGGCCGCGGGGGTCGGGGGGGTCCGGCGTGTCGGGGACCAGCAGCGCCAACGACATGCTGTGCACCTCTCAGACGCTGGACGACGAGCCGCTGACGCCTGAGGTGGTGGCTCCGCCCAAAGCCATCCTCACACCAAGGTCAGTGTCAGCTGACAGAAACACAGTGATGGATCTGGATGTTGAGCTCCGGCCTGGCTGGCCCAACATACATTTATATATTTGTACTTAACTGTATTCAAATCAAAGTGCTGTCAGGGTGTTTCTATTTCACGCTGAAAATTACCACAGGTCAATTAGAAGTCTGAAAAAATATGAAATTAGCTCAAATTTGAGGCCTTTGAAAGTATTAAAATATCTTAAATTCTGTTATTAGAGGCATACATTTTTTCATCATGTAATAACTGGTTTATTTTGTAATTTTAATGCAAATATGATGACAGATTCGGTGATATTTAGTCGAGGCAGTGTTGTTGGAAAGTAAGGCAAATGAAATAAGACAAATGTCATTAATTGTGTAGTTTGACTATAAGCTGTGAATGGGAGCGGCAGTAGTTCTCATGTTGTATTGCATCAGCTGCACTTCTGTTGGGTCACAGTTTGACCCACATGTCCTCTGCTAGATTAATACAGAACAAGGCTAACACAATGAGCCACACGTTTTGTTTTGTTACATATGCTTTAATAAACGTTATTAGATATCATGTCCCTGAAGTGTTAATTTCCAATGAATTCATTTCCATTTTCGTGTCCTTTTTCTTAAACTGCCAATTTATGATTTTACAACTTTCATTAGCTCAGTTCAATCAGCAATCTGCTGTTTTGTCAGATTTTTGCATCTTTATTTTGATTGTTGAATTGGTATTGAATATAATTCCAGATAGCATGAAAAAGCTCTTCAACAGTCTTGAATTTGGCTTCCTGAAACCTGCAGATGCCCTGAATTAACGGTCATGTAGGATGTGTTGTGTGTTGTGCAGTTTGTTGACTTTCATCTCATATTGTTGTTGTTGTTGTTGTTGTTCTGCAGTCCAGAGAGCAACGGACAGACAGACACTGATGCTGCTGCTGCAGAGGGAGGAGCAGAGCGGTCTGAACTGTACCAGACTGAGGATGGTAAGCGCACACACACACACACACACACACACACACACACACACACACACACACACACACACACACACACACACACACGGATGCATACGCACTCGACATGAATGCAGGCCCACATAAAATCCTGCAAATACTGAACACACACAGATAAATGGATCATGCAAATACTGAAGACACGCACGCATACACAGTGGATACAGTCACACACACACACACACACTCACACACACACACACACACACACACACACACACACACACACACACACACACACACGAACACACACTTCTAGCAGTTAGGTAATAAAACCGTATTGTTCTCTTTCACAAGAGGGTTTACCAGACTAAGTGATTCAGGACTTTTACAGGAATCATGTGTTTGTGTATAAACTGTATGTGGTTATCATGTGGTGTTTGTTAAAGGTATTCCTTCATACTCACATGCTTCATCTGGAACAGTGTGTCTCTGTTCATCTGCCTCTGTCTGTCTTTCCCTGTGTATGTGTGTGTGTGTGTGTGTGTGTGTTGTGTGTGTGTGATGGATCTTTTATTGTATCCCAGGATCTGTTCCTGACCAAACCGCCACAGACGAGACTGAAGCTGCTGAAGACACAGAGGAAGAAAACCCAGAGGACCCCAGGTCTCACACACACACACACACACACACACACACACACACACACACACACACACACACACACACACACACAGTGGCATACTAACAGCTGAAGTACCAGAAATTGTGAAACTGCCATGTCTGTTTGAGTGTCTTACCTGAAGTTCATTATTAAATATTTCTAAAATATGGATACAATTTTCATTTAGGAATAAACTTAAGTTACATACTATCCTTTAAAAGTACCATCATTTGTTTGGATTTTGGGCTACCAGTCACTCTGTAAGCGTAGGTGTCAGTAGCCATTTTTCCGTCAAACTGTCAAGTGAATTTTAAGCAAACTTTTGAAATAAAAAAAATTGCAAAAAATAAAATGCGAATTATCTGTGTTTCCAAAATGTTTCAATAATTGTGAAAATTTTAGCAAAATTTGCCGTTTCCTTTCGACTTCTCTATCATAATTCACATACAAACACTTGGATTGAAACCCAGCCACTGTTTTCATATGGTGGATATTATCTCTGTGAACTGAACCCTTGGTCTGCTGTGCTCAGGCACCCGGGCCTCACCGGCGGCCTGGTGAAAGGAGCTCTGTCTGTCGCAGCCTCCGCCTACAAGGCTCTGTTCACCGGACAAGGCCCCACACAGGTCAGCAAGACTTCTGTTGTGAACATTTCTTATGTTCAGTCATGTGGAAAAGTAAAAGACCCCAGTCCAGGTTCAAGGCCCTGTTCGCTGACAGAGGAAAGAGGAAACTGCAGCAACATTTGCAGAACTAAGAACACAAATTCCTTCGTTGAACTGACGTTGTTCATCAGGGCTTGTAAAATATGAAGAGAAAAAACGCTAAAATCAACATATGGAATAAGAGACAATGGAATTAACACCCAATAACAATGATAAGTATACTTAGTAAGATGAAGTGCTACTGTGTAATATCTGTAGTGCATTGTGCACTGAACATGTAGTAGCTCTTGTAACGTGTGTTAAAAACGATTTTTAACTATCACCATGACATCTGAGTTCTTTTCAGTAGAGTTGGGTATACACACATTTATTGATTGATCTGATCCAGGGCTGCAACTAACGATTATTTTCTTTGTCGATTAGTCTATTGATTATTTTTTTATTAATCTATTAATCATTTAGTCTATTAAATGTCAAAAATAATGACAAATGCCCATCGAAAATTACCAGACCCCAGTGATTCTTAAAATGTGTTACTTAGTCTGACCAGCAGCTAAAAAGCCTTTAAAGTATTCATGTTACAATGATATGAAACGGAGAAAAGCAAACGAATCTTAGCTTTTTGAAACAGCAACCAGCAAATGTTTGGTATTTTTACTTGATAAATAAATGACAAACTCTTAATGGATTACCAAAATTATAATCAGTTAATGTCTTGCCGATCAGCTAATCAGTGAATGGCCCGATGGTTTCAGCAGCAGTGTGCTCTTGTGCCCCTGCAGCCCCCGGTGGACGCCTCCACCCAGGACACCATGATGGCGGTGCTGGTGGAGATGGGCTTCGGGGATCGGCCGCTCAACCAGCGACTGCTGAAGAAACACAACTACAACCTGCTGGACGTCGTCAATGAGCTCGTCCAGATGACCGACAACGACTGGTACTCCACCCGCTACTGAGGAGAGAGAGAGAGAGAGGGAGAGAGAGAGAGAGAGAGAGAGAGGGAGGGAGGAGGAGGTGAAGAGATAGATGAAGAAGAAGAAGAGGAGGAGGAAAGGAGTGGGGGTGAAGTGCAACTAAACAAATTACTAGATGAAGGAAGAAGAAAAGGGAACAGAAAGAAGAAGAGGAGAGACTGGAAGAGACGACAGCTTCCCCCGTTCTCCCCCCCCCCCCCCCCCACCTCTCCTCTGATTGGCCCAGGCGGACAGGAGGCAGTCCTCTCTACGACCATATAAGGAGACATTCCGGCGAACTCTCTGGGATAATGTAGTCGACTATCAAACAACCGCAATCTGTAGTCTTACATTCAGCTTAGGCCTTGGTAGTGGCAGACCGGTCGCTACAGAGACACACAGAGTCTTACAGTCTTGGATTAAAGGTGCTGCGTGTCGCGTTTTGCGTTTCTCAAAACTTAAGACCACGTTTCCCATAAACCACGTTGATGATGTTGCTTCTCGTCTTTCTTCCCCTCTCTGGCTTTGCTCCGTTTGTTTTGAAGAGGAAGAAGGATAAGAGCTGATAACAGCATTTAAAGAGCAACTAAACCCCGAACCCAGATCTGTGTAAAGCCTGACATCTAGTCCAATAGCAGGTGGCAATTTCAGCAGCATGCTTTTTACCATTAGATATCAGGCTTTACCAGATTTAATATCTTAAAGAAAACTAAATATCTAGGACTTTTCAATGAAATATGGTTTTAATAGGATAAAAACTTGGTAAGAGCATCATGAGTTTGATTTCTATAATCAGTTTCAACTTCAATAAATTCAATCATTCCATACAAATTCAGAAAACAGAATTTAAATTCAGTCGTCTGCTGGAACAAATCTCATCACTTTCAATCTGAGTCAATTACACAAACGCAAGATCTCAAGTCAAGACTTTAGAAACCTTTTCAAGTCATCAACGTACAGGTCAAAGTCAAGTCCCAAGTCAGCAGAACCCAAGTCAAGTCTCAAGAAATTAAAATTGTGACTCGAGACCAAGTCATGTGACTCGAGTCCCCACCTCTGAGCTTTACACAGATTTGGGTTAGGGGTGTAGTGACTCTTTAATAACAGTGAATATGTTTTTAGACGAGGTAAGCTAACCTGAACACTGGAACGCTAATTAAGTTTTGTGTTACTTGCAAAGTAAAAACGATTCCTGTTTTGTGCCGTAAAGCAATCCGGCAGATTTCCCTCCAAATCCGACCCGGTGTCACACCATGTAAAATACAGTAGAGGCTCGTTTGTTTACGGTAATTACACTAATATCTCAAATGTACCGTGGTAGTGATTTGTTGATGTTGAAATGCTACACATCGCACCTTTAAGCTTCGCCCTTTACTGTGGCAGATCGCTCGCTTTGCCCTCGGAGACCGATCCAGAACGGAAAACGGCGAGAAACTCAAAATATTAAATATCCATATCTGCAGTGAGAGAGATTGCGAGTAGACTTTGCATCACAAGTAACTTTCGTATCATCACCTAGCCATTCTAGTCATATTCAAAACATATAGTATGTATACACGCTAGTCGGCCACAGACTGACAGACGCATTGAATTGACCGTGTACTTTAACCATACACCAGGTGTTGCTTAGAAGTTGGTGCAAAGTGATTCTCTTTGCCCATTTGAAGGTTAAAGTATCTTAGAGTACGGCTGCAGTCGAGGGGTTTAAAGTAGTTTGTTTGTTCTTTGAGGATTAATAATTCATGTCCATATCACTGAAGCATATATGGGGGATATAATAACACACACACAATATCAGTGTACTGTGGGATTAACCTGCTGTGGACGACTACTGAGAGCATAAACACACATTCCCCCATATAAATAACTTATGAGATAACACTAGAGAGAAAACATACTCTGCCACGCGACTCTGTGGAGAATTTCTTTGGTACATTGTGTTAAATTATTGTAAAAAAAGAATAGATTTAGGTGTATTTCCACTCTAAAATCCTTACGGGACAAAGGGACCATTCATCTTCAGTACCTGCCAGTGACTTGGTTTAAATTTTCCCTCAAAAGCCACAGTGTACAAAATGTCAGAAACGCCTAATATTCCTAATATTGAGTTGCAGCCCATCTGCACACTGCCGACTCCCGGCTTCACATCTCTCCTCAGCCCGTCTGCAGTGGCTTTCACATGGGGGATTGTTATCTTTCACTCCGCTGCTCAGTCTGTTTAACGGAAAGACGACAGCGTTCCTACAGCTGAGGACACACAGGCACATTTTTAGGGCAAAATTTGCCGGCAATGGGCAACTGACAAATCTGACAGTTGGAGGAGTGAAAATGACAAACTGCTGTCATCACTGTCATCTTGGCCTCCTCTTTCTATTGAAAAAGTAATAATGTAATAATTTTATCAACGTTATCCACTGGAATTTCATACAGTCTTATGTTTGGCTGTGGCATCCAACTTTCTAGTTTGCTAGAAATTAAATGTTCTATAAAAAGAATCACAGCTATTATTTCCTAGTTGTGTTTTACTTAGTAGCAGTTGGACCATTTCGAACATATTTTGGGCTGAAAAGATGTCACCTGACCAACTATCTTGTCTCTGATTGGTTGATGTTGAATCCGATCAAGCTTGGCTAGATTTCAGTGATAAAATATTTCCAGCAAGAATTGTCCCTAAAACTTTGCCTGTGTATCATCACCTTAATATTTTGTTCAGCTCCGTTCACACTGCAGCTGAAAGTGTGTTTTTTTTCCCCCTTCACCTGTGACTCAGATCTGATGTTTTCCGATCAGTGTGAACAGCAAAAAGCTTTGTGGAGTCGCATGTTTTTTCCTGTCTGGACCACCTGGACATGTTGGGATAAAATCAGATCCCTTCATTCGACTTGTATTTGAACGCTCCAATCGAAATGTAACAGCCTTGCCGTGACAATAAGAAAATGTGTCATTCAACTGAGACGATTGGTGCCATGGCAGCTTGGCTGAGCAGCGTTAGCATGGAGGACGACGAGACACAGAAACAACAAAACAGTCGACTTGATTGACAGTTGGGGAGTCAAACTCAAAGGTGGATACTGTAACTGAAACGTGTTGGAAACAAGAGAGAGAAACAAGCGGGAGAAAAACAGGTATGAGATCGGACGTGACGCCTAATACTGTTACTCTGCGCACGCGTCTTTTCCTTCTTCCCTGTCAGTTCATATCGGTGTGGGAAAATAGATCCAATCAGATTCCAGCAGCAAGTCAGAAGTGAGCGTGAAGGCCTGCAGTGTGAACGGAGCATGCGTGTTTAGTCCAGCAGGGCGTGGTGCGTTTAAGGACTTGGAGAAACAGGATTCAGCTGTATTTATAGGGAAATTAATTCCCTCAGGAAAGTTCATATCAGTTCATGTCATCCTTTTTTGTGCTTGGGGAGTTTAAAGTGGCTGATGCACTCTTAAACAGCAAGTGTCCTTTTCATCACGTCTGTATGTGGCGTTAGTATGTATTGTTATTAACATATGTTGTGTTGAAAAGTAACGCAAATATGTGTTATCCCATGCGAGACACGCAGATGTGTCGAAAATGACACATGCTTTTTTAAGAGTGCATCAGGACTATGTACAGTAAGTTCATTCCAAATTTGCAAAACTGGAATCAAATGGTGTGTAACAATGTGAATCTTTTTTTTTTTTTTTTTTTTTTTTCACACAAATGTATGATTTTAATACAGAACCTCCCATTTGGAAACAGTGAATATCAGTTGACTCCATTAGTTTACGATTAAGGTTTTAGGTTGTTTAAGGTGTTTTCGCTTTGAATGCTTGGAGGCCGTTTGGAAATGTAAAAAAAAAAAAAAAAAAAAAGAGCTGTGGATGTTGTACTTTTTGCGGTTTATTCTTTTGTTGTGGTTGGATTTGCTCTGCTGTATGTGTGTGTGTGTGTGTGTGTGTGTGTGTGTGTTTTTGGTTTGTTGGAAATGTTACTAGAAAAAGATTGTCTTTTTTCTTTTGCACAAAAGAGGACCTGGGGGGATTTGAGGGTCGGAGTTGAGGAAGTAATTTAACAAAAAAAGGCACTTAACTTATTGTTGTAGGATCATGATAAAACATGTGCAGACGTATTCAAACTCAGAGACAAATTACATGGAAACCATTTGATTTTGCCAAAATCATCTTAGTGCTGAGAATTTTCTAAGTCAGCGGTCAAAGATAATGCTTTGCGCTAATATGCTGTAGTTCTGGTCAAGCTGTAAAGTCAGAAAATCACTAATATCTTCATAAAACCCTCATGGCTTTTTCCCCATCTTGGTTTCTCTCCATTAAGGTAATGGTGAAGTTTGAGTTAAGGTAAAGGACGAGGAAAGGCATCAAAACTTTAGTTGAGTTCCAGCTTTGCAGCGCGGCCAGAAACTAGACAACCAAATGCTTTTGGCAAAACCAACCCAGATAAGTAGAGGAGGGTATTTAGTAACAGTTAAAGAGAACATTTTCCTCATAGCATTCCTCATGTTGTCGTACCAAAGGTATTCAGGTGAATCCTACCATTGAAAGTAGATGTGATTTTAAGATTATAGTGGCAAACTGCCATCGACAGAATAGCAGAGGTGATAAACAGAGATCACTGTTGATTTCATACAGTCAAGCCTGAGTATTAGGCCAGTGAGCTAAAGCTAGTCTTTTTTTTGCTGATGGCTTATCTACAGTGAAATGTGAATTAAAGGGGCAAAAGAGCAGTTTGTCACCTTTTAGTTAAGTGTCTCATTATTGGCCTCCAATAAAAGAGCAGCTTCATCTCACTGCGTCCCAACACCTCGACTTTATTTTTTACCGACTATAACTCTAGTGTCGTCAGCATAATGTAAGATAATCATAGTTGAATTAGCAGATTAAAGCAGTTTTGGTGACCAGTATGTAAACAAAAAAACTGACAAATTTGTAAACGAAAAGTACATTCGTGACTTTTGAGAATCTATTTTGTGTTCACACCGGTGTTTCTGCTGCCTCACATTTGTCAGGGCTAAAAAAAGAAATGTCTTTATTTTGGTTTCAGTGGACAATTTCTTGTCTAAATTTATGTGGCCGATTCACCCTGACAATATAATACCTTGGGGGGGGGGGGGAAACACTGGTTCAACGCTGCAGTTCACCTGGTCTCCACTTAATGTTAACCAGGGTTTCGTCAACATTTTGCAGCCCAGGGACCCAAATTGTAATGAATTCAGTCATATGACCCATCAGGAGCTTTGGATTCAACGAAACACGGCCAATACAAAATGGACACTGGTTGAAATGTGCACTTGATGAAGGTGAAAACTCATAATTCCACATCCTGTATGTCGGTGTGCTGTAACTAAACATGTATGCGTTCCATAATGGGGGGGGGCAGGTGAGATATTTTCATACTGGGGCGTGAAAACAAGTGAAGTGTTTGGGAGGGAGGAAGAGACAAAGGGGATTGTATGAGCTTTTTTTCTGTGTTGCACTTTATGGACATGGTATGTGATGTACAAATCAATCTGTCTCCAATTAAAGTCACTACACTTATTAAGGGATTGCTGTTTCATTTCCTGTTTAGCCAAATAAAGACATCTGATCATAAAGATAGGCATTCTTTAAAAAAAAAAAAGGAAGCCTTATTTAAAAATTGACATTGTTTCATAATGAAATAGGAAGTGAATCTATTTCTGTTCTGTCTATCAAGCTGTCTGATTCTCACGGAGTATATTTTACCAATAAGCATCACTGTTAATGAATAAGCATCATATTAAAATAATGGTGATACAATAAAAAGAAGAAGGTGTGCACAAGTGTTGCCTGTTCTGTAGGCCGACAACAACCTGAAGGAAGCAGCGAAATCAACAACGGTGTCAAGAACTGCTGCGTCATCTCACCAGCCTGCTGAGGAGAAGCCAAGACACCAATAAACCCTGCCACTGTGTCAAGCCCGCAGAAATAACCAAGATAACACCGGAACTAAGGCGGGTTTGCCTTCAAAATAAAAGCATAAAAATATTTTCGCTTTTGAAAAGGAAAAAAAGGAAGTTGGGCATCATGTGTGGCACTGAGAGCAGGCGACAGGTGTCTGCACTAAGGCTCCGAAGATGTAGCAGGGTTTGTGTCAGGTGTGTGGGTTCAAAAGTCTTCGACAAAAAGAAGCCAACAAGAAGCTCACACGCTAAACAGGAAGAAATCCGAAAGAGGTCAACGTATGAGGACCGACATTTATTTTTTCATAACGTGCAAAAGTGACAAAAACATGCGCAACATTAAACATTTCAGTCATAGACCATCATCAATTAAGATTTTTTCTTTCTTAAGGTAGGCTATGACAATGGCCTAGCCTATATGAGTCGTTCGCCTTGTAGTTTTTATCATTAGCTATAATGCAAAGATCAAGCAAGAAAAGCCAGAATTTTACTTGGAAGCCCTGTCTAAAATAAAAAATAAATAAAAAATACATCAGGGCAGCAACAATGTTCCCGTAAAGCTGTGTGTTTCATAATTGTCTTCTGATCTAATGACCTAACATTAACCAAATAATAATATGTCCAGAAATTTAGTGAATAAGCAGATTTGGAAGTTTTGGTGTACAGAACAAGAGAAAAAAAAATCACATCAAAGGACAATACTCAGGGAAATCAGCCTACAATATATATGGACTCACACAAAAATAGATACTACAAAGATTACATTGCCATGAGCACATTCGTCAATAAGGGTTTTATTTTGAAGGTTATGACCGGAAAATAAGTCAAGTTTTTTTTCTGGATGAACTGACGCTGTTTAGAAGTGTCAAACCCGCACGGAGTTGAAACAACACGGACGGAGCAGCGCGCGGCGCACAGAGGAAGAGGAGCGCGCGCTTCCAGCTGGGATTAAGATGAAGAAACTGTCAGACTGATAAAACACTGAATCATAAAGCAGGTGAGTGAAGCTGCTGCGCAACATTCAGGCCGGAGAAACGAAACTATGAGCCGTTTACAGCCTGCGAGAATGGATTATCACAACAGGCCTTCAAAAATGTTTGTAGTAAAATTTGTACAGTAGATGATTCTTCTTCCTGTGCGCTGTTGCCAACAGATATCTGCAGGTGAGCGATAAACAAAACTTCAAATGCATGTTCTCTGCCCGTTGACGTTTCTTTGTACTGCAATGTGTTTTTTTCCCCGTGTGTGTGGTGTTATTATTAGAGCGCGAGTCCCCAGCAAAATAAACTGCGTAGACTACATGCACCTCTTCACTGTAGGTGTGCGTGTGTGTGTGTGTGTGGGAGTGGGGGTTGTGGAGCAAGATAAGGCTAAATAAGATAAGATGAATTATATTTTATGGCCCAGGTGTAGTGTAATCACGTCCTGTAGCAACTATGATAAAGTAATAAATGTCAGGTAATGTAATAACTTGTCAAAATTTCATAAATGTCTCTCTAAATGACACAAAAACCTGTTAATGTAATACATTTCTTCACATTATTGCATGAATCTGCTATTATTATTACTTCATAAGAGGTGTAACATATCTGTAACTGATGATGTAATAACATTGACTAATAAAGTGTAACAACTGGAATTGTTATCTCTAGGGATGGGACGATATGCTTATCATGATACGGTTCAATAGGCCTACAACATGATAATAAGTAAAAGTTCAATGACAACAAAGTCTGACTGTGCAGAATTCTGTTTATTTCTGAGCCATAAATCTTTCTAGCGATGCCATTGGCTCGCTAGAATATAAACGACAATTAAAATTTTGGATCCATGGAGAGCTTGTGAACCTGTGATGGTCAAGTGTCTCATTTGTGATTACTACAGCAGAATAAAATGGAGCAAATATCACCATTCATTTTTCTGACCCACGATACGTACATTTTTGTATTGACATATAGAATTTTGATATATTATCCCATCACTAGCTAGTTCTTATGAGTTATTACATTATTATTCGATATTACCATCAGTTACAAATATGTTACACTCCATATGAAGTAATAAACACTGCTGGTTAATGCAATAATATGACGCTACCACGTCATCCAGTAATTAATCACATTAACAAGTTTTATTGCATTTTCAATAAAGGGACATTTTATGACATTTCGACAAATACATTTTGAGTTGCCACAAGGCCAAACAGAAATCACATTCAAATTTTTTCCCATTCTTTTTGTAACATATTCCTTTTCTTGTCCTGTGTAAGCAAGAGGTGTTCGTACAACTGTTTTCTTCTTCTCTGGTCTGTTTTTACTATTTACTATTTACTCCAGTGCTGTTAGCAACCTGAACCTGTCAACCAGTTTGTTGGGTCTGTTGCATTTTCTCAGCAACAACCTTCCCGACATTCACAGTGATTCTAGTCTATAGATCCTAACGTCCTCCTTCCTCATTCGTTCAGTGAGTAAGCAGATTCCACAGCCTCCGCTCTACATGTAGAAACACATACTACATTTTATAAACTAGTGGTTAAATAACTGTTGCAAATCTACAGTGTAGGATCTTTGTCTCTAGTGACATTAACCTGTTGTGTGACCTGTGGCAGGTCAGAAGGGCCTTGGGCATGTTCAGTGTAATGTTTTGTGCTAGTGGGTGGCAGGTTGGTTTTGGAGTCTATAGTTGAAAGGTTGCCAGTACTACAGAGTGAGGATGTATGTGTAAGTGTGTGTGTGTATGTGTGTGTGTGTGTGTAGCTATGTGCAACAACCTGCTCAAACGACTGACATTGGAAATGAGTTGGCATTAGCTAAAATGCTTTGAACAACCAGCACTACAGAGGGCTGTCAGGTGACATAACGTGCCTTCTGGCGGCCGTATTGGAGGTCTTCAGCTCTTGGTCAACAGTGGCTGTGAACATGTGATGCCGTTTCTTAACGTCTCAGAAATGAACAGATTTAGTTTATTCCTATGCTGCTTTTGACCATCACTGATAGTTTAGTGTTTACATGTCAGCTTGTTAGCTAGCTACCAGCTTGTTGTAAACACAATCTAATGTCTATCTAGTAGAAGCTAGTAGTTGCTAGTAACATTAACATCAGTGTGTTTGCTGGCTAGTTAGCTAGCTAACAGTTTGTTCAGGTTAACTGAGCTGACTCTTCTCAAGCTACAAATCAGAGTGTTTTGGAGTAGAGACTAGGGCTAAAGACAAGACAGTTTACTGTGTCACAGTAACCCACATTTGGAAACAAATATGCCTTATCTAGACCATTTCCTTTTCCTTTTAGCATAACTGAATGGATGTACCCTACATTCAGTCAGGTTTCAGAGCCAGCCACAGCACAGAAACTGCTCTCACCAAAATAGTCAATGATTTGAGACTTAGCACTACAGGGTCTCAGTTCTGGTTCTTTTGGACTTGAGTGCAGCATTTGACACCATCGACCACAATATTTTCATAGATTGTCTCGAGAACTGGGTTGGTCTCTCTGAATGTGTCCTAAACTGGTTCAGAATGTACATTACAGGGAGGACATTTTTCATCTGTCTTGGAGATCATGTATCAGAGAAACATGATCTAACTTCTGGTGTTGCACAAGGAAGCTGTCTTGGTCCCCTGCTTTTCTCACTATACATGCTTCCATTAGGTGATATTATCAGAGAACATAATGTCAATTTCCATAGCTATGCTGATGATACACAACTCTACATTTCTGTCGAGCCAAATCATGCAGATAAGCTCCCTCACTACTTGTCTATTGGCTATCAATGATTGGATGAACATAAATTTCTTAAAACTGAATGAAGATAAGACAGAAATACTTTTGGTCGGCCCCAAAGCCAAAAGGGAGAAGAACTCTCCACAAGACTTGGGAACCTGAATCCCTCGATCAAATCAGAAGTAACAAGCTTGGGTGTTATCTTAGATTGTCATCTAAGTTTTAATTCCCATATAAACAACCAGAACAGCATTCTTTCATCTTAGAAATATTGCCAAGGTGTGTCCCTTCCTAACCCAGAAAGATGCTGAAAAGCTAACTCGCGCATTTGTTACAAGTAGACTGGACTACTGCAACGCCCTTTTTACCGGCTTCCCTAAAAAGTCTATTGAGAGGCTTCAGCTTATCCAGAACTTTGCAGCTAGACTTTTAACAAAAACAAGGAAGCGAGAGCATAACACTCCGGTTTTAGCTACATTGCACTGGCTCCCAGTGTCCTTTAGAATTGATTTTAAAGTTCTTTTACTTGTATACAAAGCTCTTAATGACGTAGGACCGGCCTACATTACAGAATCCCTGCTGTTCTACATTCCATCAAGAGCCTCAGGTCTTCTACTGCTGGTTTGTTAGAAATACAAAACCCCACTCAAAAGAAGATTGGGGATGCAGCCTTTTTTAACTATATGCTCCTAAACTGTGGAACACCCTGCCAAAGAATATTAGAGAGGCGGGCTCTGTAAGCATTTTCAAACGACTGGTAAAAACTTCTTTTCTGCTAAAAATCTTTTCAGCTTAGCTTTTAAAAAGCCTTAATTTTAACTGTTTTTGTTCAGGATCCCAACAGAGCTGACACGGGCAAGTACGAATTTTCATTGGTCTTGTCCGGGTAATGCTATATGTGCGGGGGACAGAGTTTTACCCTGTATGATTCTCATCCATCTGTGGATGGTGAGGTTTTTGACCAAGAGGAGAATCTACGATTCTCATCTGCCTTAGGCAGTGAGATCTGATGTAAATATCAGATCAAGAGTAGAATCAGGAAGGACAGGGGAAAAGAAAATTTAAAAAAAAACATATGGGTTCACTCACAATGTGCATCTAAAAGTGGGAGTATTTGTTGTGTTCTTTTATCTTTCTATTTTACTTGATTTGATTCTTATAATGCAATGCATTTTGCTTGTTCTTTTACATTAATTTTATCTTTTTATCTGTCTTTTATCTGCCTTTTATTGATGTAAAGCACTTTGAGCTGCATGTTGTGTATGAAAGGTGCTTTACAAATAAAGGTTATTATTCACACATCTTTGTCTCTTTTTAGCCTAGTTGTTATCCATTTAGCCATTACTTGTGCACAGCCAATTCTCCTGGTGCCGGATGTTGTTACTAGGAGATTTATGATGCAGATGATGCATTTGTTACAAGTATGCAAATTACAAGTATGCAAATTCCCATGCAGATGCAAATTCCCTTTATCTCATTTCTAAGCAATGAGCTTCATTTCTCTTCTCTTCTCTTCTGTTCTCTTCTCTTCTCTCCTCTTCTGTTCTCTTCTCTTCTCTTCTCTTCTCTCCTCTCCTCTCCTCTTCTCTTCTTCTCAGGTATGGGTACAGTTCCCAGCAGTTGTGCTGGTGGCAGTGAGGGGGCGGGATTAAAACACAGTGGGAGTGACAGCCAGCCAATCATCGAGCAGGATGAGGGCAAGAGGCGGAGCTCCAGCAGGAGACACAACTCAGGAGAAACCCTGGACTGTCCGACCTGCCAGGGCACTGGACGTATACCCAGAGGTAACACACACACACACACACACACAAACACACATAGGCCTACTTGTATTACTATACTTGTGAGGATTCTCCATTGACTACGTTCATTCCCTGAATTCAATGCTTTTTGGACACATACTGGTTTTTATATGTGAACATGTGAAATTTCCCATTGACATTTTCACATGTGCAATAAATGACACATCTAATGGCAGGAGAAAATGTGAAAAAAAAAGTTCACATGTAGAAAAATACCGTTTACCATCTAGATGGTTTACCATACCATCTAGAAGTGGAATTTTTTACATCTGTAGTAAAAAATGTCACGTCACGTCAGAATACGACGTGACAAAAATGTTCACATGTGAAAACCAACACGTGTCCAGACAGCACATGTGCTTTGAATTCACATGTGGGTTTTCACATGTGACTTTTTTGTAAGAGCCTAACCTTAACCCTAAACCCAAGTCCTAACTCTATAATATCCCGTTAAAGAAGTGAGGACCAACCAAAATGACGTCACTTTGCTCAAATTTTACACACAAATGAACACAAACACACAGGTGAGGGTCCAGCCTTTTAGGACATGAAATCTGCTTCTGCGATACCATCTTTGATATAAAGTAGTAACAAGAATTCACAAGAATTTTAAGGTGTTATTATTGCAGTCAAGGTAAATCGAGGTCACTGGTGCGTTGCAGGTCAGGAGAGCAAGCTGGTGGCCGTCATCCCCTGTAACGACCAGAGGCTGAGGCCGCGACACACGTAAGAGAGAGCAGCCATACATCACACTCTGTTACACAGATCTATGGATGTAATTTGTCGGGTCAATGGAAGATTGACCTCCTGAATTAGCAAATTCACCACCATTCAGTATCATCTTTTAAATCACTCCTTAAAATGACTTTTATACACCTGTTTTTCCAGGGTTTTTTTTGTTGTTTTTTGCCCACTTTTTAAAGAGGAACTAAACCCCAAACCAAAATCTGTGTAAAGCCTGATATCTAATGGTAAAGAAAAGCATACTACTGAAGTGGCCATCTGCTATTGGCTGATCTTTAGTGCCAGGTGATGATGTCACCACCTGTTGTACTCTGTACTCTGTGACATCACCTGGCACCAAAGATTGTGCTCATAGTTACTCTTTAATGTTGTGTTTGTTCTTATGTTTTTATTTACATTTACTGTATGTAATCCACTTTTCTTCTGAAGGTGTATCCCATTCTTACCTCCTTTTATATATTTTACGATTCCCTTTTTTATGCCTTTTTGTGAAGCACTTTGCTCTGATTTAAGATAAGTTCCTCTGACGCTGCTCTTAGGTAAGTGCTTTATAGATAAAAATAATGGTTCTCCCTCACTCTTTCCTCTCATATCTATAGCTAAGAAGAAGAGTGCCTGTCTTCATTTGTGCAATCAAAGGGGATTTTTGGCTTTACTCTATGGCCAAAAAGACAAATGACAGAGAATGATATATAGAAGTTTAATTTAACTAACATTGGCTGATGATACTTCTGAACCTTTTGGTCTCCGTTTCCTCCTTTCACAGGAAGTTGTACGTGGCGGTGTCTGTCGCCGTGTGCTTATTGGTCAGCTCCCTGGTGTTGTTCTTCCTGTTTCCGCGTTCTGTCATCCTGTCGCCGGTGGCAGTCAATTCTGTCTTCGTTTACTTCACTCCAGACGCCGTCAAAATGGATATTACAGTGAGTGGAGAGGGAGGGAGGG
Organism: Centroberyx affinis; assembly: GCF_046629955.1. Lineage (NCBI taxonomy): Eukaryota > Metazoa > Chordata > Actinopteri > Beryciformes > Berycidae > Centroberyx > Centroberyx affinis. The sequence goes on from NW_027280359.1 coordinate 47,501, forward strand.
CCTTTCCGGACTGTACTCTGTTTTGGTACAAAAGCTCCCTAACCATAAATGAGCCAGTTTACTTGTTCTTTTGTCAACATGTGAGCTAATTACATGTCAGTTACAAGCCACTGTAGGTCAAAGAGACAGGAGTGGTGGGAGGAGACAAGTTCTACTGATGTTGTTGCAATGCTTACTGGTTGCCAATAGAGGTTCTTGAAGGTATAAATACATTTAACCAGTCACAACTCTGGTTTCCTTGCAGAACGTCCTGAACATCACCAATCACAACTTTCTGGGGGTGCAGGCCTACAACCTGACAGTCCAGGCCCTGAACTTTGAGATGGTGGTGGGAACTGTTCTCATCCCCAACGTCACCGCCGTCAAACCGCTCTCCACCGAGATGGTGAGTCTTCCTAATGGAGTAGAGGGAGGATGAGGGAAGAGACACTATTGTCACAGTCAGAGCAACTGAACTTATTCACACGGCCGCCATTTTGAACACTCTGGGTGGGAAACTCTACCTTTTGCCTACCAAGATGCACATCATACAAACATTTATCATTTCACAGATTCCCCACTGAAAAACATTCCACACTGGCATGAATGGATCTCAAGAATCTTATATAGGTTCACATTTTAATATATTTGGCCGATTATCGCTAGCTATCAGAGTCTAGCCTAGGTAGCTAACTAGTATCTTACTAGCTATATAATAATAATAATAACTTTGTTTGTGTAGCACTTTTCTAAAAACAATGTTTACAAAGTGCTTCACATACAATAAAAGCCAAAGAGATAGCGATGTAAAACTACCACAATTAAATAAATAATAGTGTTGAATAATAAAAATAAATAAAAAATAATTAAAAAATAGGAATAAAAGGTAATACAAGAGATAAACAGATACAACTAGAAAACAAACAGAGATACAACAAAAAACAGATGGAACTTTACATAAAAGTGTGCCAAACCACAAGAAAGTAATGCAATTACAAAATAAACAATAAAATAGAGATACAAGTACAGCTATAAGCTAGCCAACTAACTCACTTCCCTGCTAACTTCAAGCAGTCCTTCTTCTTCCCAAGATTGCTAGCTAATTTGATAACTGTTGGGTCTATCTTCAGTCCTCTCTCGTGTTGAAGTAACGCTAGAATATGCCAATCTCACCACCTTGTTTCCCACCTTGAGTGTTCAAAATGGCCGCTGTGTGAATAAGGTCAATACAGCTACTTATCCAATAGTTAATTATTTAGGTGAATAACAGCCTGTGGGTTTCCTGAGATGTTTGAAACCTTGAGTCAGGAACAGGAATGACTTGGCTCTGCCTGACCCTTCTCTCCCCACAGTACTCCTTTGTGATCCCCATCAAGCTGACAGACAGCGAACTGAAGTGAGTTGCCAACGTTGCTCATTTGCCTGATAGGAAAATTCCCTCAGGCTCTCACTAAAGGTTTCATTCATAGTCTGTTTAACTGTGTAGACTCTAACTAACGTTGTTGTACCTGCAGTGCATGTCAAAGAGGAGTGTGTGTAGAGCAGGTTGTTGTGGCGTTGGCTTGGCTGATGTGGGGAAAGAATCTATTGCTGAACCACGTAACTGCAATTTTTGTGTTTTGCTTTTTTTATTATTTTAATTCAAAGCTTGCATGGTCATTTATGTGTCGAGTGAGGATTCCCCTTGCCTCTGCGATTATAAAGGAGTTGGATGGTCTATCTAAACATGGTGAAAGTATCAAAACGCACGGTCGCCAACTAAATCCACACAATCCATATTAGAAAAGCGAGCCTCTAAACGAGCCGTTTGGACTTCCGTCACTTTGTGACGTCACAAAGGTTCGCTCATTATCATTTCTGTAACAAATAATAGACTAACAAAGTGTTTTTTTTCAAAGCGGTTGAGCGGTTGTCATTGTTTATTAACCGGAGAGTTTTCCCTACCTGTAGCTGCCGGGCTGCGGTGTCTCACGTTTCACTCTTGAAACAGTTAGCCAATCGGAACAGAGGGTCGTTAATATTAATGAGCCTTAAAGGCACAGCGACAGAAACAGCCTGTTCCTGGTAAGGCTCAGAGAGATGCTGGAAAATGAACATGTAAAAATGGATTGAGAGTGTTTTTGGTACATGACACCACACACACAGCTTTGAATGGACCTGAATAGACACAAAATAAAACACTGGAAAGTGTAGAACAACCTGTTAAAACATAATTTTGATATCATGTGAAAGTAATGTCACAGTTGTGTTTTATGTAACAGCTCTCGCACATTTGGGCCTGATCGACGTTCTCAGTTAGTTTCAGTGGCCTGAAGAAGGAGAAGTGCGTTTTGAAAAGATATTTATTCGTTTAACCGTTGATTTAAACAGGAATACGCTGAAACCAATTTAATTTCCAGGTGTTTCCTGAGAACACAGAAAATACAGTTAAGACATAAAAGATGAATGTAAACCTACCTGAGCAAAGAACAAAAACACAAACAGTTATGCTGAGGATTTCCATGCAGATGAGTTACTGTTACTGTCTGTAAACAGTTCACAAGGAGCTGCATGTATAAGACGGTCAGCATGACGCCCGTTTAAAGTGTTTAGCATGTGCAGCCAATGACTGAAACTTACTTAGTTAAAGATGAAGTGGGGCATGCAGAAAGTCATGAATCGAATCATACTCAGAGAAGAGACTACAAAAAAACATCATCTAGATTATTTCTATTTCTATTTCTTTAAAAGATTCTATCCATAATTTTTTACCGGCTTCTTTAAGGGAACAGCAAAGGAAAGTTGATCAGAATGTCTTAGTGGGTATACAGAATTATAGGTTTCTAACTGTTTTAAATAACGTGGATAATTGAAATAAACACATCAAAATATAAATAAGAGCCAATGAAAGTACCTGTCTGGAATGTGGAGAAAGCCAGTTCAGTTCCTTGTACATGTCGCAGTGACGGGTTTGGAAAGGACATCTTAATACAAATCTACAAAGGCTTTTATAAACAACATTCAGAGATGAGCGATGGCTTTTAGTTGGATTTTGATAAACAATATATGGGCCTCATGCAGGAAACGATATACGAACAAATTTTCTCTTATTTTTGTTCGTATCCACGATTTGTTCTTATTTTGTTAGTACCCATTGATTTCTGGGATTCACCAATGTTTTCTTATTTTTGCTCTTCTCTTAGGTAAGAGAAAATTTTATGAGTGGTTGAGAGCACTCTGACCAAGATAAGAAAAAAACATCTCGTTTTCACAGTCCACAAACTGTTTGTCCAACGCAAGGAAACATAAGTTTTACATTTGAGGAACATAAAAAAAATGAATATCATATAATCAAATTTAGATTATTATATGTTTTAGAGTAATTATAATGATTGGATTATCAAATTTGTGGGCTAAAGAAATACTATTGGTCCACTGATCCCAATTAAGACTATGAAAACCCTTGGATGATATTGCGTGCGTTCAGCTTCTGAATGGCTTACATGCTGCTCTTAGATGGTTTGGCCATCCAGGCCTTACCCAGAGAACACGTTTTTAGAGATCGCACAGATCTATTTGATTAAATGCTGCTCAGATGGTGTGAGGAGTGATTTGGAGGAGTGTTAATAATAATAATAATAATAATAACTTTATTTATATAGCGCTTTTCAAAACACAGTTACAAAGTGCTTTACAATAAAAACAGACACATTTAAAATGCAAAGAGAATAACACAAACTAAAAGCCATGAAAACTAATCACATTATAAAAACACAAATAGAGTAAAATGAACTAAATTGCCATAAAATATAATGAAATCACCGAAAAGCAATTTTAAACAAGTGGGTTTTTAACAGTGATGTAAAAGACGATACAGAGTTTGCAGCCCTGATCTCCTCAGGAAGGTGTTGTCTTGTTGTTGGGCTGTTGGTGGTTTTGAGTTGCTGTAAACTGACAGAACTTGTTGGGCTAGTTAACCCGGTGTTAGCATTGTCTTCCCTGGATTAATTCCTCTCACTGTTGGTATAAAAAACTCCTGAACGGTGCTGTTGTCTCTTGCTTCCTACTAAATTAACTGTTCAGATTCACCTGCATTTCGTAAACTGCAACTAATCTGTCTGTCTGCTAAACCAGGGCTAGACTTATGAACAAATCACTCATGGACTTGTGTTTTTCACTGCTGTTTTCCCCTGCAGTAACTTCTGTAAGTCGACTGCCATCCCGATCCACACTCTGTTTCTGCACCTGCAGTAAGTATGATCCAACGTTCAACAGGCAGTCAGCAGGTTTGGGGCTTTCTTAATCCAACTAGTTTGTGTTTATTTGCCTGAAAGCCTTTGTTTTTACCTTTGCCTTCTTTTTACAAATTGTCTTATAGAAATGTCGTGAGTCCTCTGCAGCTGAAATCAGCCTAATCAAATGTTTGACTGTGTTCCAGTTATGTAAAAATAATCCTTCTGTTTTCCGTTTCCGTGACCTTTTGTAGCTGCGAGTTCATGAGAGAGTTTAAGGAAATGTTGTTGTTGTTGTTTCCTCTGCCAGCGGCTCCCAGGGCCTGCTGCTGTGGTTTAGAGCAGTGATTCTCAACCTTTTCCATATCAAGGACCCCTAAGTTAGTACACATTAGGGCCCCGGACCCCCATTTGTCTCTCGGACCCAAATCTGAGAATATTTTTATTGTTAGATATGATTTTGTCCAGAAGTCTATGACTATCTGTGTTGTAGGCAACGATAACAGTGAAACTATGATAGTCATTCTTCTACATTCTGTGACTGTGTTAACTTCTTGTAAATGATATAGTGGTGAAGTTTAACAATTCATCAATTTGCTGGGGACCCCCTGGAACCCCCTCAAGGACCCCTGGTGGTCCCCGGACCCCACGTTGAGAACCACTGGTTTAGAGTCTTTAAAGGCATCAGCAAGACCAAAGATGATGTCACTCTTAATTTCACTCTTGGTGTTGTTTCATTAACAACGATTTTAACCACTCTCTCCACTGTTGTCTGCCCATTCATAATGTAAACTGTGAATGTAAACAAATCGAACCACAAAAAATGTTATCAAATGGGGGTTCATGGGGTTTAATGCAGATCTGTTTGGGATTCTTGACACAGAAAATGTGTTGGGAACTTTTTTACAATTTACAATTTACAATTTTTTCCGGTAGTTCCCTACACTCTCTGACTAGTTTTTACTGAATAACTGTGTCTGTAATGATTTCCTTTCCTTTTTCACTCTTTATTTATTTTTTTTCACTTTTTTACCTGACAGTATGTGGCAGCTAAACGTGGGTTTTACTTCTGCTTTGAGGCTGTAAAATGTATTTTTTTTTCTGTTATAATGTTTCTAAACCCCAGAATAAAACACACCTGTATTTTGGGTTAGGGCGGGCCAAAGAAAGTTCCCAAAAAAACACATTTTCTTTCTACAAGTGAAACTCTTGAGGGCAACATATGAATATCCCCAAGGTGTAGATTTAGCCAAATACATTTCTGATCGTCTCTTAAAAGAAAGGAGGGATCATTATAATGAGGGTGGAGGATAGAAGAATAGTCGTTTATCTGCTGGTTGACTCCTGACCCAGTTTCCTCTCACATGACTCTCTGAAAGGATCACACACACACACACACGCACACACACACACACACACACACACACACACATTTTTCTGCCTTTATTTGATTAGCGTCTTACAGGAGAACATTGGTACTTGCTGCTTGCTGCTTACTGTGAGTAGAGATGCAGCTCTGGTTTGAAAACTGCTGCACATTACAAGATTTATGAAGTTTACTTCTGCTTATTTGATTAGCGGAAAGAAAGAGAGACTTTTTTTTCTCTGTACATGTTGTTCTAAGTCAGAACAATAACTGAGAGTTGGGTTTTTTTCCCTGTACACACACACACTAGTACGAAAGTAAACCCCTTAATTTTATCCCTGAAATGTCCTTAACTTCTCCATTACATAAACATGAATTATCCATTAAAAATAACATTTAGCTTTAAAAAAGTAAGGTTAGCATCATGGGTTTATAAGGGATTTATTCATCGGTTGATTCACAGAGACTCTAGTAATTAAGGGATTTTTTTCGTGCCTCCTGTGCAGGTTTACAGGGTTATTAAGTGGAAATTAATGGAAAAGTCCCCGTCTCCCTGAATTTTTCATTGTTCATGGTGTTTAAGGAGGTTTCGATGGGGTCTCCTCCATTAATTACTCTCTTAATTCATTTTAAGGGGATTTTGCATGAAGTAAGGGGTGAATTCATGTAAATTAATGAAAATGTATGGTTATTTTAAGGGATTACTGGTTCGTAGAGCACATACACACACACATAAACTTAGATTGTGAGTCTTAAATTACTTGTTAAACCAAAACAACACCACAGACAAAAACATGCTACCTTAAGCTCTATAATGCTCATGTTTCTGACTGATTATTGATTATGGATGATGTAATAGCGTGTCTCGGTGTAATTTTGTATTTTGTGGTCCTCTTCCTTCAGAATGGCCATGACAGTTTACTACCTGGCCCACTATGAGCAGCTCTCCCTCGACACCTACGAGTTCATCGACTGCGGGACGAACACCACCGTTCCCCACAGCGTCCACCCCTACTCTCCCTGACGGACAGATAGACGGACGGATAGACGGGCGGATAGATGGACAGATGGATGAAGGAAGAGATAAATAGATGCAGTGGACGATTTGTTCATATCTGCCAGGCAGAACAGCGGGGTGTGCAATGTGTGTTCAGTGAACTTACTCCCTAAAACCTTTGATTAATAACAGATATGATGTGTTAGGTACTGGTAATGCTCTTGTCCCACCTGGATGGATGGATGGATGGATGGATGAGTGAATGAATGAATGGATGAACAGGCAGCCAGGTAAAGGGGCAGATGGATTTGATTGATTGATTGAAGGAAGGAAGGAGAAACGCTCTTCGACATTCCTCCCCCCCACCCTCTCTGATTCTGACGGGTGAATGTTCAGAAGAGATGAATAGACGGATTTCCCGACAAACTGCTGGAAAGGAAAGACTGATGGAGGGACGGAGTGAAGGAAGGAAGGAAGGAAGGAAGGAAGGATGGGTAGACATGCCCTGTCTTCTTCTGATGGAAGGACAGATGGATCCGAATTTCAACGTGCACAACCGCAGTTTCCAATTCACACAGAGTTGCAGTTTTTTTTAGTTTTTTTTTTAACAGAAGCCTGAAAACAGCACAGAGAGGAAAACTGAAATGACGTCTGTGGTCGTCTGTGGTCGTCTGTAGCTGCTGCCTGCTTCGGTCTGTGGTAACAGGGACCTAAACATCTTTCTCCTATCTGTTCAACGCTGCTGTCTTAAATTGAAAGTTTACCGTGCCATAATATCATACTGTGAGAAGAAGCTTTTTGCTCGTTTGGGTTGATGTTGAACATTTCTTTGTATTCAAATAGCAAATATTAGCATCTGATTTCCCCCTGTGCTTCAGTTTGTCACGTTTTACAAGAGCCGAAAGAGAAAGTCTGCAAAAAAAAAAGTCTCCACATTTAACACGTACGGAGCCCGGGAGTGGGCATCGGGAGAAAAAATATTTATGGCGTGGGCCACGATTTACTGAAACGTGCACGATATGCAATTCGAGCTCTCGTTTTCTCTTTTTTCTTTTTCTTATGTGCACACAAATTGGCAAAACGTGCCCTCGAAATAGTGATATCGTGCTCTCGATATATAATACATGCGCACTTCACGAGCTTATAAAGAGTCAGTGCACATATTGGTGATTATGTTTAAATGTGGCCTGTCCTGGGTGTGTTGCAGCACCTGATTGTGTTTACATGGCCTGAAGGTTAAGAGGCTAAATATGTTGCAATATTTGGGGAATTTGCCTATTCAGTGTAAACAGACAATGGATATTAACATACCAAATCCTTACTAGACTAAAACATGCGCACGTTACAGTAGCCTAAATCGTGGACTCCATATAACTTTTTTTCTCTCCCAATGGCCACTCCCGGGCTCCGTAAACACGTACCTTGTCTTAATCACCAAACTGAGGGAAAATGAAAATTGCACTGTGTTTTTTTTCTGTTTTTTTCGTCAATATCGTGCAGCCGTATTATAAATACAGACAGGCAAGTGGAATCATGGATGGACTGTGTTCTTATTCTGCCTGAACAAAACTCCAGCTGCTCTGAAATCCTTTCCAGATTTCAGAACAACACTTCACTGTTCAGCCTTGTAATTCTTCTAATTCTGGCTCACGTTCCAGATCTGAAGGGGGTGGATGGATTACTCTGTGTGTGTGTGTGTGTGTGTGTGTGTGTGTTCAGCCACGTTTCCCTCACAGTCTAAGCGATGTTTCCTACAGGTTGAAAGGCAGTCGGTACGGAGGAAGTCATCAGCAGCAGACCCAACACATTTCATGTCAGATTTCACCAGTTCTGTTTTCACTGAAGAGACACTGAGAACTTTTACTGTTCATGATTTCCTCTTTTTTTTGTTTTTTTTTCTGTTGTTCAAACAATGAGATGAAGTCAGTGAGGGAGTTCGTCAATCCTGTTAAACTCGACTGCTGCACTTAACTGTAAATCACTTTGGGGCAAGAGAGCGTCAGCGGTGCCTGAACTGTAAATAGTAGAAAATTGTCTTATGTGATGCTGTAATGTGAATTAATCAGTAGGGGGCGCCAACACGCTTCTCTGTCATTCACTTTGTGGATGGAAAAAAAAGCCAAATCCACCTTTAGGAGGTGGATTTAATGTTTTACAAACGTCTGTTAACTTTCCCCTCACCTTACACACTGAATGACTGTGAGCTGGCTCAGAAAATAATCACAAATTACAAACAACTTTTCTCTCCGTTATCTTTGTACTGTTGTGTTTTCCTGTGCTTCTTTATTGTGAGGTTACTTGCATGTACAATCATGAATGCTGACGTGGATTTATCACCGGCTGCTCTTACTGTAAACCGGATTAGAGCGTCAGCCACATGCCGGGAATTGAATTGTAGACAGTGTGGGCGGGAGGATACAGTTTTCCACATGATCTGAAGTCATTTAAGTCAGTGGTTCTCAACGTGCGGTCCGGGGACCACCAGGGGTACTTGAGGCGGTTCCAGGGGGTCCCCAGCAAACTGATGAATTGTTAAATTAACTGTTAACACAATTAGAGAATGTATAAAAATGACTATCATATCTAACAATAAAAATATTTTCAGATTTGGGTCTGAGAGACAAAATCTCATCAAATGGGGGTCCGTGGCCCTAATGTGTACTAAATTAGGGGTCCTTGATATGGAAAAGGTTGAGAATCACTGATTTAAATCCCATTAACTTCTAGCAGAGCCGTGATAACCGGACGGTGTCACAGTGTTTTGTAATATTTGGCATCCAAACCAAACTGTGCTGCAGCGCTCGGGTCAGTTTGTCTGCTTTCCTTTGCCTCGAGAGGAAAGTGCAGTTCCTCCTCCTCCTCCTCTTCCTCACCACTGCTGGGTGTACTGTAGTGACTGTGAAGGAAAAAAGTTACTATTCCACTGATAAGCCCGACATAAAATACTTCAAAAAATACACACTGCATGTACAAAACATTAGGAACACTTGCTCTTTTCTGGGTGAAAGCTATAGGATCCCTTACTGATTTCAGTCATGTAGGACAGAGACAGAGGGTTTATAGGTTTTTTAAGCTTTGAGAAGCCTTCTTGTGTCAGGCAGGTGTTCCTGATGTTCTGCTCTCTGGACAGCCGGCCGTACGTACTGAGTATCTGTTTGGGACCTTGGCGCTGTGCGGGACGGGGCGCAGGTTGGCCTGACAGGTGGGGCAGTGGCTCCCAGCTGGAGACAGAAACACACAAGAAAAAAGATCAGCAAACCTTCTGCAAGACATTGATTTGAAGTTGGAAAGCAAACTGCATCGATTTGAAAAGCTGGGATTGACTAATATTGATTAATATTAAGGTGTTTGTGGGCTGAACAGAAGGCAGAAAGGGAGAAGGCTAGAAAAAGTTGTTGAAAATATACTACAGACACACTGAGCTGACAGCTTTAAGCTTTAAGTTTTGCCTTAAAAATAAATGTAATACTTTGAACTAGCACCTGGTGTAAAGTTTACATGTGTTTACTTATTCCTGACTGAGTCAGTCAAATGACTTTTTTTTTTTTTTTTTTACAAATTACCTATAATAATAATAATTAACTTCATTTGTATAGCACTTTTCAAAATGCAGAGCTTACAAAGTGCTTTACATAAACATAATTAAAACAATAAAAGCAATACACATAGTACAAATAAAACAAAAAGTAGACACAATAAAACAACAAAATAAATAAATAAAAATACATGAATAAAATTATAAGAGGGGCATAATCAGACAGATAAAAGGCAAGATGAGTTTTAAGACGTGATTTAAAAACCTCAACAGATTCAAGACTGTTCTTGTTATACTTTTGGAAGTATCAAAAGTAATCGCATCAAATCGTGGGCAGAATGAGAGGTTTTATGATTCACTGAAAGAATCGAATCATCAGATTGAAAGGTTACACCCTGTAGTTTATGTGAATCAGTGGGTTTGAATGAGCAGGTCGGGCGTCTGGCTCGAGAACATGTTTACAGGACAGGAGTCTGCTCTGAGGAATCAAACCTGTGAGCTTTTCAGTATGGGAGAGTCCCTCTAACCTTTAGGCCATCCAGCTGCCCTACACAACTCACTTCTTCATATCCTCGGTTTCACCTACAGATTTACTCATTCCAAATAACTCCTAAAGGACAATCTTCCCACACCGGGAGTTGAACCCGGGCCGCCTGGGTGAAAACCAGGAATCCTAACCGCTAGACCATATGGGAACTTGAGAACAGGAAAGAGAGAGAGAAAGAGAGACAGATGAACTAATATCTAAATAATAATATCTCTCCATCTGCTGCCATCGGTCGTGTGCAGGACGCGGCCCGGCTGAGGCTGAACGGTAAATCTCAGGTTTCCAATCGCCGCTATTTGAGACTCGCAGTGTGGGAGCAGCTGAGTGTGGCCCTCATGAATTATTCAGCAGGCCTCGTTCTAATGGGAACACTCTGGAGCGTGACCTACCTGCTGTGTGTGTGTGTGTGTGTGTGTTTCCAAAGTGAAAAGTTGAATGAGGGGTGGAAAAGCCATGGATAGTGTGTACATGCCTGTCTGTGTGTGTGTGTATGTGGTTTTGGTAGTATATGTGTATTGTAGTATATTGTCGCAGTTGGGAGAAAAACCTCATATCTCCAAAATCAACTTTTCAGGAACTAATAAAAACAGCCTTGATTTTAGCCTGAAGACAATGAATTTCTGAGTTTATCCAGTGGGTTTTGAAAGGCTCCGAGAATTTCATCAAGTCATACAGGAACATGAAATCCTTCAGCTGAAGTGAAAACATGAATATCACCTAAATTGGAGTTATGAGGTTTTCACACAGCAACAGCGATATTTATTTGATAGTGACATGTTTGTCGGTTTAGTCAGAATATCAGGTAAAAAAGTGAAACCTGGCAAAAACACACAAAATGGAGCAGACAAAACATTAAGACCTCATGAACTAGACTAAGGTGAATCCAGTCCCAGGTGATTCTTTTTTAAGATTTGAGGCAGCTGAGATATGGATTGTGCAAAGGAAAAGGCATTTTAAGGCATTTTTATTTTGTTCCAAAATGGGATTTTCCACTGTTTGCAAAAAAAAAGTAATATCTAATCTTATAAAATCATTAATGGCACAAAAGTAAAACACATTTTTAAAATGCAGTAGGTTGACAAAATGATAACATGTGCATCAACTGAACTCATAGAGACACCGAATCATGAACTTCAGATGATGATTTTTTTGGATATATAGCATTTTGGAGTAAACGTCATGTACTCATTAATGTAACTTCATTACGAAGGTGGTTCTAATGTTTTCATATTCTCATTTTATATGTTAGTTTATAATGTACAATTCACACACACACACACACACACACACACACACACACACACATTGTATCTTAATAGTGGAAAAAACCCTTTGTCTAGGAAAGGCATGAATTAGTAATTTTTTATCACAAAGTAAACACAATGTGTGTGTGTGTGTGTGTGTGTGTGTGTGTGTGTGTGTGTGTGCAAGGGCTTCCTTGCATGCCTATCAGTGTGCACACATGTATGTGCTTGCGCCTTCATGCATAACCGTGTTTCCATTCAGCAGCTTGCACATGCAGATGTGCTGTTAGCACTGTGTGTGTGTGTGTGTGTGTGTGTGTGTGTGTGTGTGTGTGTGAGTGTGTGTGTTTGACTTCACTAATGAGGCCGCTCAGGTGTTAAACACCTTCCAACATCACACACACATTCATGAAGTAATAACAGAGCAGACAGTCACACCATTGTCCTCTCTCTGTGGAGGCAAATAGGGGGGATTAGCTTCACTCGTAAGGGGGACGTGTGTGTGTGTTTGTCTGTGTGTGTGTGTGTGTGTGTGTGTGAGTGTGTGTGTGTGTGTGTGTGTGTGTGTGTGGGGACAGCCCAGCTCCACAGTAGTCATGTTTGGACATGATCCAATTGGCAATTAAATGTAAACAAGCGTTTTTTAGGCGTAAAACTGGTTCCTTGTCTGGTCAGATTCACTTTTGTTAAGAGAATTGTATTAGAATGAGACAAAGACAGACAAACCAGACTCAGCATGGAAGAGTATAGAGGCAGAATCACTCACAACACAAAAAGAAACTGTCACGTACAGCAGGTCTGAGATGCAGGATGATGAATGCAGGTTTATATGGATAGCCTACCTGTTTGCTCCTGTGTTGTGTTTGACTCTGCTGCTTTGGGTCTGGACTCTGAATACTCCTGCAGCAGCTGTGGAGAGAGAGGGAGACTCAGATACACAGATACTCCAAAACACAGAAATAAAACAAACTCAAACACAGTGCAGCTGGTTAGAGGAACACAGCAGGTTTATGGGAGTTTGACCCACTAGTTTGGTATTCTGAATCCCAAATAATAATAGGTTTTCCATCATGATCCCTATTAGTACCAATTTTTCCCGATTTGGACCAAGTGGACTAAGTAGATTAAACCTATAAAGTCAGACTTTAGCTGACTTGATAGAATAAATGAGTGAGAATATAATGTGATTTATATTATTTCATTACATCTAACAGCTCGCTCTTTATTAATTTTCTCTTTTTTCCCCCCTTCAACCCTTCGTAGTATCTAAGGTGAAAGCTTCCCATGTTCAGCTGTAAATGATCAAAGCCAATGTTATAAAAGTAAAACCTCTGGAAGAGCTAGGCTGTAAAATGGTTATCAAACGTACTGCAATATTTTTTGTTTTAACTGTGCATAATGCTATGTGAATCTACTTGCAGTAATACTGATACTGTGTAAAAAGATGAATGTGAAATGAATGCTTTTCCAAAATTAAAAAAATAAATAAATAAAAAATAATCATGTGTGTGTCCCTGGTAGATCATTGGCTCCGGCTTTTCTTTTCTTTTCTTTTCTTTTCCTTTTCTTTTCCGTCTTGTCCTGTCCTGTCCTGTTCTATAGTGGGCCCTTCGCTCTCTAAAGTTTCATCTCTCTCATCATCATCATCTTTATTCCCTTCTTCTTGTTTTTTCTACAAGTCACTTCAGTATCCTGAAGATCTCCATTAGGGAAAGACTCCACTGAAGATATGTGAGCCTCTGTGTACCAGTGACCTCCATCAGTATCCAGTTTACCCAGTTTACCCAGTTGACCCAGTTGACCCAGTGACCCAGTGCCACCGCTCTCCTGTTGCAGTGTTTTGTTTTGTTTTTTCACTGCAGATCTTTACGTTCTGATGGACCAAAATGTTCTGATGGACCAAAACAGATTTTGGTCATAAAACAGATTTTTAAGTGTGTCAATAAATTTCCTCTTTTAGGTAAAGGCATAAGTTTTATGGCATGCACTGCCCACAGAGATCAAAACATTAACAGAGCCCAAGGTTTTTAATAAAAGAGTAAAACAGAATCACACATGTAATCGCTAACTATGATCTTTCTCTACATTTGATAGAATGTACTTTATGAATTCAAATTACATTATTGTACTTTCTTTTCTTTTCTTTTTCAATCTTGAATGTTGCTGTCATGTTTGTCATGTGTTGTGCTGTGAGCATGTGTTTCTTGTTTTTAACCTGTAACAGTGTCTATTTGCATCGTCCCTGACAAATAAACAAATAAATAAATGAACCACAAGTCAGAATGACACCAAGTCCAATCTTGGCTGTTATTTTGTTTGAAAGTAGCTAAGGTTTCGGTCACAAAATGGTGGTTATTGACCGTAAAAGGTATTCAAATTTGTTTTAATAAAGTGAAATCAAGCATTTTATAGGAGGTGTCACTTTGTTCCATTGCTTGATATCTGATTTTGGACCAAAACTCTTGCGATGCCTAATTTCCTGGCAGTCACATGAGGTGTGATGTGGTTTCAGACAAAGCTCCCTGCTCTCTCTCTGTCTGCAGACACTTGTCAAGTCATTAGCATGTGCTGAGGGAGTGTGTGAGTGTGTGCTGTGAGAGGAAACACACTCTACACACTCTGTCTCTGCAGCTCAGCTCGTTCACAGAGGACACACAGCTGCAGCAGGAGGAAGACTCAGTGTGATGAAGGAGGTTTTGGAGTCATTTCTGATAAGGATCCCTCTGTCTTTCAACTGTCTGTTTAAAGCTTTATTGAGCTTTTCAATGCATGTGCACTTTTCTTTTTTTTTAAAGGATAGGCTATAAGAGACCATAGGCTGAGATTACATTAAATGACATTACATTAAATTCGCATTGAACAGCTGACCAGGCCCACAGACTTGTTACATTCTTTGAATAGATAGCCAAGGGTGGGAAGTAACTAATTTACTCACGTTACTGTAACTGAGTAGCTGTTTTGTGTACTATTTTTTAAAGTCAGTAATTTTACATTTAATTAAATAAATTTTTACTGCAATATTATACTTCACTACATTTTAACCCACATCCATTACAGAGAACAGATTTTGTGTCTCTCAATCAGCAACAGAAACTGGATCGACGTAAACTAACAAACTGTGGATCCATTCACAGTGAGAAGAGGAATCTGACTTTACTTTGTTTCTGCACTTTATTTTGTCATTTCTAATGTTTCCAGTAAAAATAATCTAGTTTGAACTCTGTCCTCTCTCCTGTTAGAGTCACATGGAAAAGATCACAGCTGACAACGTTCTCTTTTCTAAAAAAGGAACTCAGGAACTTTTACTCTGAGGACATTTTAAATGAGACACTTTTTCTTTTATGTCAGTAGATTTTCACACCAGTACTTCTACTTCTACTTAAATAGAATATCAGCAAAGTAACAGTACTACTTGAGCAGGACACTAGTACTCTTTCCACTGTTTGGCTGTAACCAGTAAACTGTCAAACACAGTAAACAGACAGTTGACCTAACAGGTTAAACCTAATGATGAGTTCCCTCCCAGTTTGCTGCCTCTCCATGTGTTCCTGTATTAATCTACACTCAAGGCATGATGGGAAATCACTCCCTATCGTACCAGTGAGGATTGCGCCGTAACACCACTCGGTGCATCCTGGATATGAGCGACAGGACACAGCGTCCCGTCAGACTCACACAGGAAGCGAGCCTGACCCCACGCTGGGTGTCACATGTCCCTGCTCAGTTTCCACTGCACCCTGCTGCTGCTCAATAATGAAACAGGCCAGGCAGGATCTGCACCTGGATCAGGACCAGGAGAGGAGTCCGTACAGTTTGGCTCCGGTCTGGGGACAGATGTCTTGGGTTCTTACAGTAACAAACCCCAAGAGGACATGAAGCCTTTATTCTTGGAAGCATACAGTCTGTTTTAGATTTGTAAATGACTGCTGCTTCCAAACCAACAATTACATCTGCAGGTACTTTGGCTGTTCAAAACATCTTATTACGCATTTATGTAAATATATAAGTATTTGTCTAAAGGCTTTCCTGCACAAGATTATGGAAGCCCATTGAGGACATTTATTCATACATTTTATTTATGCCATTTTCCCATGATAACAAGTTTATTTTCTTTGTTTTCTGGAGATAACGACATCATTTTCTCATTATCTCGAGATAAAGTAATGAGAGTAATGATCTTGTCATCTCGAGAAAACAGAATGGATGTTAGCTCCGAGCAGAAAATTACCTCTTTATCTCGAGAAAACAATTATTGTTATCCTGAGATAATGAAAAAAAAAAAATAAATCTCAAAATAATGACATAAATATCTTGAGAAAACAAAGAAAATTAACTCGTTATCATGGGAAAACGGTGTAAATTAAATAAAATGTATGAATACATGTCCTTAATGGGCTTCCGTACAAGATTGATGCAGTATTCGGGAATTTCCACTGTGGATTTTTTTTTTTTATTAGGTCACACCTGGGATTAGATGAAGCTGGGTGAAGCCGATGGACCTTAGGGTGATTTTGCAGCAAAAGTAAAGCAAACATGTAATAAAAGTGGGGATCTAAGGACTATAGTGGCATCTAAACCTGAGCCTGATGGGAAAAAAAGGTAAAAAGTTGGGTTTACCCTCTGGAGATACGAGGTTTCCCTGGCAGCAGCAGCAGCAGGTGTGTTTGTTTACCTGTTGTTTGTCTCTGGCCATCCTGCGGTCCAACATGGACTGACGCCGCCGGGCCTCCCAGTGCATCGCAGACATCCTGACGTCCCGCAGCTGGGGACACACACGCAGAACCAGTAGGGATGGGACAATATATAGAAATTCAATATATCGCAATACAAACACTGCAAAAAATGACCAGTGATTTTATCTTGTTTCCAGACCTATCAAGCTTATTTCATTATATTTTTTAGTCAAATTATCTCACTGCACTGGCAGATAATCTTGCTGGTTTCAATACATTTCACTTGATTCATGCCAATATCGCTTCTTTCAATAAATCATCATAAAACAATGAAGAAAATCTGGAAACAAGAAACTTTCTCCAAGACAATTTCACTTTTACCAAGAAAATGTCCTGAAACAAGTCAGATTTGTTCTATTTATCTACTCTGCTCTATTACCCCAACAGAAAGAAAGCCTTGTTTTTAATCAGAGTAGCCTTTCATATAATCTGGCTCAGGAGGACACACACACACACACACACACACACACATACACACACACACACTCCTTCAGTGAGCTGTGATGGCCGAGTGGTTAAGGCGTTGGACTTGAAATCCAATGGGGTTTCCCCGCGCAGGTTCGAACCCTGCTCACAGCGATGAGACCTGAATTGTTTTAATGTTCCTCATAGGCATAAAAAAAACCCTCTAGATTCTGTGGATGTTAAATCTGCCGTGCTTCAGACTCTAGCGGTGCAGATACAGTTTATAGGCTTCTTACTCTGTGTCCTTCAGGTTTATTCTAACTCGTAATGGATAACAGAAAATGCTAAAAGTGAAGTTTCTTCTTTATGATCCTGTGTGGCTCAATAGGAGAAACACAGCACTAATATCAGCAGCTTATGGGTTTGTTTCTGCTCATGCTAAAACATGCATGCAGTCATGGTGCTGAACGTTGACAAAAACAAACACCAAATGCTGCATTATTTATATTTAGTTTGGAGTTAAAGGGGCTAGAGGGCAGCTGGAGCAGAACGCAGGATTTCCTTCATAGTCGACATACGATGCTTTGTTCTGGAAGTGCGAGCTGTTTCCTGTCTGTCAGAGCGCCCGCCAGGTGAAATGCATCTTGGGACTGATCCAACAAGCAGGCTACCTGACACTCCTCTGACCCCCTATCACTGCCTCGGCTGATTCTGATTACTGTTCCCTTTCCCATATTATTACAGCAGCGTGGCACAGACTGAAACAATCACTGTTAATTGCTATGATGATTTTTTCTATTTATTTTTTGTTTATGTTTGAGCAAGATGCATAAAGTTAATCTTTAAAGTGTGTCCAGTCCAGCAGGTCGGCTGCAGGTATCTGATAACTAACTGAAATCCCTTATCACTGTTATACACTATTCCAGTTAAAGATGTTTTTGTTGTCACATTTGGATAAAACACCTGAACCCATGTGATCCACTCCTGTAAGATATTATCACATGTATAAACTGATCACTGAAAATACTAATTGACGGAATTGCTATAATGATTTTTTTAATTAATTTTTTTGTTAATATATTTGAGAAAGATGCATGAAGTTCATCTTTAAAGTTTGTAACTCTAACTGAAATCCTTTATCACTGTTATGCACTATTCCAGTTAAAGACGTTTTTGTTGTCGCATTTGGATAAAACACCTGAACCCATGTGATCCATTCCAGTGAAAAATCATCACATGAATAAACTGATCACTGAAAATACTAATTGCCGGCTCTTGTGCAGCAGGCTGACATTACAGATTAATACACAGACTGTCTGAGGAAATGATGAGCAAGCAAAAAAAATGAAGTGTGTTACTCACATCAGTTCGTCCCCGGAGAACAGAAACCTGCAGCAGCCTGAGTGGAAGGTTGAGAGGTATACTGTTCTCTGTTTACCCCCCCCCCCCCCCCCCCCTCTCTCTCTCACTCTCTCTCACTCTCTCCCTCTCTCTCTCTTTCTCTCTCTCACCTAGTTAAACAGAGTTTCCAGGCAACATAATGCTCTCCAGGGTTGCTTTTGTAAGAGAAAACAGGAAGGTGAGGTAGATAAATCGTTGCTCACCACCTCCTGCGGCTCACTAACAATGCTCCCAGCTCTTTGTGTGTGTGTGTGTGTGTGTGTGTGTGTGTGTGTGTGAGAGTGTGTTCTGCTTAGCCATACAATGACTGACTAATGAACACCAAGCAGAACAAGACACCATATAGTAAAGCTGAGCTAATAACTTACTGACCTTACTGTGAAACCACACGCTTTTTTTTTTTTTTTTTTTTAGCTCTAAACATATAGTGTATATATCAATCCAGGTCATGATCAGAACATTTCTGAGCAAATGTATTAGTTTTGGTATTTCAGGCAAGTAATCTGCCTCATTCTGCCCCTTTTAGATTCAAATCTACAATGAATAGAGTCCTGCAGTCAAGAAAAAACTGTTAGTTTATACTGTTTTTGTGTAGATCAAGACCCAAAGCTGTGCAGCTAGTATGAGTAAGAGGGGAAGAGATGATAAAATGATGCTGCTGTTCCAAAAAAGTTTGATTTTTGAGCATGTGCTTTCCCCTATCAATACATACTAGGTTAAAATCTACAAAAGATTGAATGGTCTCTGTCTTCAACCAGTGTGCTCTGTTCAGTCTGGATACATGTCCTGATCTGTAACATGTTACTAACCGCCCCAGTAGAGATATAGATCAGAGAGTGATGGGTCCAAAATACCAAAATAATCAGACTCCATTTCCCCGGTCAGAGGAGTCGTATCATATTGTCACTGTCCGGTGAAAACTCCTTATCTCCACAATGTCAGGTTTCCAGGAACTAAGAAAAACTGCCTTGTTTATAGCTTGATGGTAATTATCATTATTTATATCATAACGTTATCCAGTGGGGTTATGAAAGAGTTTCATGAGCACAAAATGTTGGAGAACTTTCTCAACCCACAGAGGAACATGTGAGCTCAAGTGAAGTCAAACCATGAAAATCACATTCATCCATCATAAACTGGAGTTACGAGGTTTTCACATGACAATAGTGAATTAAGTATTCCTGGTACTATCTGGCACCGTGAAACTGAAGACTTCATATTTAGTCAGGTAAAGGCAAATTTATTTGTACATTTCATACAAAAAGCAAACACAATGTGCTTCACAAAGCCAAAGTAGGAGCAATACATGTATGATAAAATAAAATAAAATAATAACATACGTGTCATCATACATAAAAACATGCATACACATGCACACATGCAGAGGACATAGACAATTTAAAGTGCATAGATTCAAGTAAAATGTATTTATTTATTCATGTTTTATTATTATCCTTACCTACCAATTTTATATTTCTTTCTGTCTTTTTAATGTAATTTTAGGAGTTGATAATGTCATTTTACCTGACAAATTATGTATTTGTTGCATTTTATGTGAAGCACATTGAATTTACCTTGTGTATGAAATCTGCTATCAGTAAAGTTTGCCTTGCCTAAAACCACAGCAGGCATTTACAGTAAAAAAAAAAAAACCCCAACATTAATGCATTATGTATAAAAAGATGTGTAAAGAAGTTTTCAGTGTATTTTTAAAGGAACTAGAGTTGGAGCCTCTGACTGATGTTCCTGCTTCAGACTGCAGGGGGCGCTGCCGGTCTGTCCAATAAGGAGCCGCCAGCCCGGCCCGCGCTGCCCTGACACGACTGCTCTGGGATCAGGTTTTACAAATTTGCCACTGATGGATAAATACAGGGAAGGAGGCGGGAAGGCTGATCCCTAATCAGCCTGAATGACCTTTCTTATTCTTCTCACCAAGAGAGATATTCCATGTACATGATATTTTAGTTAGAGAGGATTATTACACATGAAGGCTGGTCTCATTCTCATTTACGTCCCCAGAGACATCCGTGTTTCCTAAACTATGGACTGGGACCCGAAAAAGGTCACAGGTCTGAATCTACTGGGTTAAAGGTCACAGGTTTCATCTCCTCAGCAGCCAGAACAGCCAGCAAAATGTCCCTGAGAAAAAAAAACACCTGATGAGTATCTTCTTATCATCGCAGCTTAACGCCCCAAAATGGAAATCTAAATAATGTCTGTTCTATCTGTTTTGATTCTGTGACGCTCCAAAGCAGAAAACCCCCCTGTGGGCCGTTATCAGAAAACTGCTGGGTGAGAGAGAGAGAGGAAGAGAGAGAGAGAGAGAGAGAGAGAGAGAGAGAGAGAGAGAGAGAGAGAGAGAGAGAGAGAGAGAGAAGGACACTTGTCCAGCTTGCTGATGTGACAAGACATTTTCCCAATCTGCAAAACCCCAGTGAGTTTTCAATCTAGCTCCTTAGTGTGAGTGTGTGTATGAGTATGTGTGTGTGTGTGTGTGTGTGTGTGTGTGTGTGTGTGTCCACATCTTTTCTTCTGCTTGGTCACAGCAGAAGACACAGCACCTGACACAGTTGATAACAGGCTTTAGATTTGCAGCACACCATACTCTCTCTCTCTCTCTCTCACGCTTTCTTTTTCTCCCTCCCTCTCTCTCTCTGTCATGCAGCCACACACTGGTCACATACCCCGACACACACATCACACACACACACACACACACACACACACACACACACATACAGAAACAGTTGCTGCTGTGTTCTCTGCAGCTTCCGTGATGCTGGTGGTAAATAATCTCCACATCAGCGTCACCGTATTCAAATCAGGAGCTTTGTGTCTGCTGCTGGTCTGGTTTCCACTCCAGGGACAAACAGGACTAAAGCCTGAGCTTCATTTCCCTCAGACAATTTTAATAAAATCATGTCTGCCGTTCCATTCTCTTGATTTCAATCTGATATCGTCTTGTGCTGCGGCAAATCCTGACAAACTTCCACTCATAACCACACACAGCACAGAACAGGAAACTTTCCCCCTGTACTGCCTCTTTGAAAGAACTAACGATTATTTTCATTATTGATTAATCTAGGAATTAAAGAGGCCAAAGTGATTCTTAAAATGGTTTACTCAGTATGACCAACAGCCAAAAAAAAACAAAGTATTAGTAGTAGTTAATTTTATAATGATATGAAACGGATAAAAGCATTTGTGAAGCTGTAACCAGCAAATGTTTGGTATTTTTACTTCATAAATAACTAAAACGATTATCAAAATTATGAATTTTCTGTCAATCAACTAATCGATTAATCGACTAATAGTTTCAGCGCCCATTAAGAGCAACAGCAGACAAAAAAACTGTATGATGTCACTGTGCCTGGAACAGTCAGCCAGCCTGGCTCCAGTCAGGCAGTCAGCAGGTCATCACTTGTCACACACACACACACACACACATACATTTGCACACACACACACACACACCCATGTCGTTATCATAATGAGTGGCTGCGTTCAAGGAAAGAACGACACAGCCCATCACCATGCAAATCACCCAGCTGACGGCCGGGCCGACCCGTGATGACCTGCTGGACTTCATGTCTGTACTCAGGCTTATACTTTTAATGATACTACAAGTATACTTCAACTACAGTAACCTGAAGTATACAGATATAAACTTAAATGGACTATTTCAGCCCCATCAAGTACACTGGTAGTGTACTTTGAGTTAACTTTAAGTATAGCCTACTTATTTAGTCCCATAGATAAGTATACTTACAAGTAGGCTACATTTAAAGTTGCCAAATGGTAGTATACTTTTTTTATACTGAAGTATGATTTAAAAAGTAAACTTAAACCCTTACTTTTTCATGGGGGTATTGCTGCTGCTGCATGGTGATGTTGATGTTGTTTCTTATTTGGGTCGTGACCTGAAAAGGTTTGAGGACCCTGGTCTGGAAATGACTCTGAACCAAACAGAGAGTTGAATCTGACTTCAGTATTTGACCTAAAATGCTGAGTGTTGAGCAAATCTCTGAGTGACAGACAGACAGCCTCGTGTTGTTTTGAAGTGTTTTGTTTTTCCTTTCACATTCTTGTCATTGTTGAAGACGAGCATGAAGCTTGGTGAACCTCATGAAGGGTTTGCCTGACCTGTGTCAGACCTGCTGTCTTCCATCCTGCTTCAAAATGGAGAATTTAAATGTTTGCACACTATTTATTATTTGTTTGTATTTTGAGAAAACGACATATGATGCACGTTCTCTTCCAGGAAAGATTATTTTCTTTGTTTTTCATATTTTCTTTATTCAAAAACTCCAATTTAAATCTGATAAAGTCAGTTATCTCTCTCTCTCTCTCTCTCTCTCACACACACACACACACACACACACACAAACACGAAATTTAACAAATGCAAATACGAAAAAGAACTAATTCCATGATAGGCTACTATGCACAGAGCAAAATTCATTACAGGAATGTTATAGTGATACCAAGATAAAAAATAAATAAAATAAAATAAAGATAAAAAAATAATAAAATAAAATTACAATAAAGTCACTATAAACTCAGCATTGAGTAGGCTACTGTATAGTAATATCGTGAAGTTTCAGTTGGGTTTTTGAGTATTTCTCTCTCCCATTCTCTCTCTCTCTCTCTCTCTCTCTCTCTCTCTCTCTCTCTCTCTCTCTCTCTCTCGGTGTTACGTCACCAGCGGGGGGTTGGTTGTGTTTTTCACCAGCACCGCTTCTCTTCAGCTTCAGTCTCCGTTGGAAAACCAGAGAGAAAAGAGGGAGAGAGGGAGAGAGAGAGAGAGAGCTATCCGCGCCGCAGCTTTCAACACACTTCTATCGGGATTTTTAGTTCACAACTTGGATTTTGCTTGGGATTTCTACGCGCCGCAGTAATGCTGACTGTTTTAGGAGTGTGGAAGCGCTGACAGGTGAGATTATTTAGCAAAAAAAATGGGTCTGTTTGACTTTTTTTTTGAGGTTGGATAAGCTCGTTTCAACCGGCGGCGACATCAGTAACGTCCGTTGAAGATTTCGCCGACAGCCAGGCTAAAAGAAATGGAAAATATACTTTTGAACCAAATTGCAAACTTATCAGAAAGCATGCTAATGTGTTTTAGAATCGGTTAAGTTTTGTTCTTTTATAGTGGTTATGTTTTTTTTGGCGTTAACGTTACTTAACTCATTTTAATATCACAAACGGGACTCCGTTGCTTAAGCTAGTTCGGTTCTAAAGTGCTTGTTTTTAGGTTAACTTGTTAGCTAACGATAGCTACCTAGCAAGAGCCAGAACAGGCGTTGCAGGATTTCTTTTGCTGCTGCTGACTCCTTTTCATCCTCGTCTTTCCAGTTCTGTACGGGATACACCTAGAAAAAAAAAAACAGCTGCTCACAATGCCTGCCTTGCAATTATAATGGTTCACCATTCACTGTGCAATCTCAATCGGGACAAAAGCTTGCCAGCGGCTTTTTAACTGTTCAGCATGCTCTTTTACAGTCTAATTAGCCCCATTAACAGTTATGTCTCATGAATTTTCCCGTTTGTCCATCAGTATTTTTTCTTTGAATCATTGTTTTGCTGTCCTTATAAAACTACTCAAGCTTAACATATAACCTTAATTTTTCTCATTCTTCTGTAATGTAATGACATTTTTTTTTGCCTTATGTTGCTGCACTGCCAAGTCTCGGCTAATTACTGACAGACCGGGTGCCCTTGTTAAAATAGCTGACTCATGTTTTCCTCTCCTCTTTTTTT
Source organism: Centroberyx affinis (assembly GCF_046629955.1). NCBI lineage: Eukaryota > Metazoa > Chordata > Actinopteri > Beryciformes > Berycidae > Centroberyx > Centroberyx affinis. Next base: position 71,676 of record NW_027280359.1, read on the forward strand.
TTTCTCCTCCTCTCCAGGTCCTCAGTGACTGCAGCCGGCTGTCTGTCCCCAGTAGTCTGCCTTTGAAGTGGAGCCAGAGGTGTGAACCGCTCTGCAGCCAAAGAGACTCCCTTCCCTCCACCTCCCAAGTCTCCGGTCACTTTTTGTTGCTGCCAAGAACCCAGAAAGCAACAACATTCAAGGACCTAGCATCAAGTCTGAAAGCAGTTTCAGAAGGCGGGGGAAAAGTCAAGACAGCAGATTACAAAAACCAGGAAAAACTCACCAGTTTCAAAGGATCAAAAGAGGGAGTCTAAAGGAAGATCCTGCCAAAGGAAAATATAATAGCCTTATAAATTGTTAGAAGGGGCTATTCCGCTACACCTTGACAAACAATATACAGCAGCAACCAAACATGGGGAACCAGTTAACAGAAATTGCCCCCAACACGCCATTCCTCCCCAACTTCCAGTCCATGCACGTGGTGGTGATCGGTTTGGACTCGGCGGGGAAAACCTCCCTCCTCTATAGACTCAAGCTGCGGGAGTTTGTCGAGACGATCCCCACGAAAGGCTTCAACATGGAGCGGATCAAAGTGTCCATGGGGAGCTCCAAAACCAACTCCACCACCTTCCAGGTGTGGGACGTCGGCGGTCAGGAGAAGCTGAGGCCCCTGTGGAAGTCGTACACCAGGCGGACGGACGGGCTGGTGTTCGTGGTGGACGCCGCCGAGACGGAGCGCATGGAGGAGGCCAAGGTGGAGCTGCACCGGATCACCCGGTCGGCGGAGAACCAGGGGGTGCCGGTGCTGGTTCTGGCTAACAAACAGGACCTGGACGGAGCGATGTCGGCTTTAGAGGTACTTAGCTTTACACATCGGAGGTTTTGCTGATGCTCTAAATCAGAGTGATGTTAAAATGAGTGCAGCAATACAGCCGGAAAGGCAGCCAATAAGTGCAAGAGTCACAATAGCGGCGAAGAATACTCTTACATATTGGCCTGGTTTCCACTGCACAACAAAACATGACTAGACAGAAACATGATCTCTGTCACCCAGTTTCTTCTTTGGCAAAATTTGTGGGATCTTTGTTGCATCTTTTCGCCAACAGAAGTTGTGTAACAACTGAGCAGTAGATTTACAAGATTTAATAGTAGTTTGAACACATTTTATTCAGATATACTGGGACACAGCTACAAAAAAAATAGCCTGTAAAATGTGCTATTTACAAGTGTGGGTTTTACTGGAGAGTTTTTAGTGTCACTTGATGGTATAAATGCTGTTTCCACCCTGCCAAGAATACAATTTTGGGGGAAACACTGTATTCTTGTAACGTTTTTGTAATTTATTGGGCCTGAAAATTTTCAAATTTGAAGATATTGAACATACGCACAAAATATTGGCTATCAGCAGCTTCAGTACAAAAATATTGGTCTTCAAAAGCCTATATTTGTCAACCCAGAAAGAGAGAGAGTGCTTTATTAAGCCCTATTAGGTGTTGAAAATGGTTATTGTGTAGTTGTATGTGAGCTGCCATTTTATCAATTAAACCAATTCAAGTCAATAAAATCATTGAAAGAGTCATTACATGCAGATAGGTGATCAGAGTGGTAGCAGGAGTGCCAGGTTGTGACTAACATCCCCCTTTCCTTTCCCGTGTCTCAGGTGGAGAAGGTGCTGGCCCTCCATGAGCTGAGCTCGTCCACGCTGCACCACACGCAGGGCTGCTCCGCGCTGGACGGCCAGGGGATGCAGCCCGGCCTGGAGAAGCTCTACGAGATGGTCCTGAAGAGGAAGAAGATGCTTCGGCACAGCAAGAAGAAGAGATGAAGGGGATGAGGCGGAGGGGGGTTAGCAGTTGTTTATTGTCTGAACAGATACTTGTCTGAGGAACTTGACAAGGGTCCTGTTGGTGACACTTTTGGAACGTTAGTGGGTAAAACCTGAAGGAATAAGGGTGAGATTGTTTCAAAAGCCTGTCGGTCCCTCAGACGAGTTGGGATGTTTCCAACCAAGTTCAAACGTAAGCTCCGAATTCTGTCCCATGCTGTCCTGCAGCCGTGCTACAGTGCTAATACCTGCCTGCATCCTCTAGACACTTCAACGGACCTACTTCCCTTGGGATTGTTTTGGGGTTTTTCAGCACCCTTCCTTCTCCTCCTCGTCCTCCGTCCTTGAAGGAGTGTGGCGGAGTGAGAGAGAGAGAGAGAGGGGGAAGTTCCAGGAGGACAGTTCAGAGGGGAAGAGAGAGACAGATCTGTGCAATATGTTGATCACAGCCACTGATGCACTCACTCCAACATTGAAGGATATTTTCGTACCGTTGCGTACCTTTTGCCACATCTACTTTGACATGACAAACTGTAGTGCCAACAGCAAACTGCACTATCCAGAGCGTTGTTCCTGTTCCTATGGCATATGGCAGTTCCTTTCACCTAGTTTAAATGTTACACTTTGCTATGATTCTTTATGTTGCATGGATGTTCACCCAAATACCTGCTTGGGAATATTAAGACAACACTTTTGTGGATCAAAAGAGGACTATTATTATTATTACTACTATTCCGGGTCAAAAATTGCCCAATGTTAAGTTAGGTATGCCGTTGGGACTAGAGTGGAGACGTGCCATGATAACATTACAAGCTGACGAACGTGATGTTGTCAGACCCGAGGACAAACAACCCCTGCGGCTGCTAAATCTAGTCATGCAAGTTCAAATTGTGTTTTTCACTCTTCACCACCGTTGTTTGCTTGTCACAGTTCAGTGTTTTTTTTTTTAGGGTTGGCTGACTGGTTGGTCGGTAGGTGAAGTTACTACAAAGAGTTGTTTTTACATTGTGTACATACGTTTTTGTAAAACCTAAGCAAATGAATAAATTATTGAACAACTTTGGCATTATCTTCTGGAAATCTGTTTCTTTATTTTGAAGTGTTGCTCTTTCATTTTATTTGCACTAGAGCTGAGCATTTAATTAAAAAAAATCAAAAAAATCAAAATCATAATATGAATTTCTGCAATTTCCAAATCGCAGAGGCTCCAATTAGCGTCCAAAATGGATTTCTGAACAAGGTGTTTTAGAGCTGCAGGTAATCTTTGGTTCATGAATCAAGTACAATATTGGTGAAAACCTTTCATCATACTCAAACTCAGTAAATCCTGCACACTGACATCTATTTGTTTTTTTAACAAGATCACTTTTGTTCAAACAATTTTAAATTTCTAAAAAATGTATGACAAGAAAAACTTGTGATGATCTGAATCGCAGTTTAAATCGCAATTGCAATATTCTTTCAAGCAATATCATTCAGCCTTAATTTGCACCACATCTGGACTTGGAACAGCTGAGAATCCGGCTACCCTATGCTGTAGGAATCTGCTTCATGGTCACTCACAATACACAGGGGCCTCTATGGGAGAACAGAATAATGTGAGTGCCTGGCAGTGATAGGTACAAATTTAAGGATGGCCTTCAGTATTTTCAGAATCCTTGAGGTTATCAGCGCTGCATAGCAAAGCTCTTACAAATTCTACAAAACTGCTGTTATCTAGGAACCAAACAATTTCCAGTGTCAACATGAGCTAAACTTATTCATTCATACTCACAGGCTGCTACACATAACACATTTACAACTGTTGGCTGGATTTACTTTTCAGGCCCAGGCCAGGCTGCATCTAGAGCTATAACTGCCAATGTGATTCTGAAGACTTTGAAGACCGGGAAGACGAAGAGGTTGATCATTGCCATATGGGCATCATTCAGTTTCATGTAGACAGTCACTCGGTTCACTACTTTCATCACTGCAGGCTAGAGCAGGTCATTTTTTCCGTCCTTTCTCTCTTTCTCCCCCCCCACCTCTCTTGTTGCCCTTCTCTCTCTCTCTGTCCCTACCTCTCGCTCCCTCTCTCTCATTTTCTCTCCCCCTCTCTCCCATATAATGGTATCAAGTGCCCAGGCTCATGTCACCGCCCTGTTTGAGGTGGTTTTGCCCTGAAGAGTCCATTCATGCAGAGTCCTTTTGAGTGAGAAAGGAGAGCTGTCATCTTGTGTATCAGTTTTCATGACGTCAAAATAGAGTCGGAGGGTCGGTAGCAGCTCAGATCTGCGTTTGTCGATACCAGGGAAGTGGATGTAATTTTGCAGTTTCAGGGTTGCAGCGTTTATGAGATACACAAATCCTATTTCTTTTTTCTGTAAACCCCCTCCACCATCACGTTAGCTTTCTCTGTGTTTTTATGATCATGTGCCTGTGGAGCCATTTGTTATGGAAATCAACAGGACTGCAGTATAGTTACAATGTCTTGGCTCAGGCTGATTAGCAACACAATTTGGATCTATCAAGTCAAAAATGAATTTCTGGAGGTGTAAAAAAGGACCCAGATCTTAATTGTTGTTTTCTGTAGATACAAAAGTCGTGGTTGATAAGAGAACCCCTGAGTTTTAGCAATTTCCCATCGGGATTGGTCTGTATGATTTCTTGCAATTCATCTGTCTTGGCCTAAAACACAAAGGTGATCCATGACAGCATTTTGAACCAAAACCTATCTACCTATCTAGTGTGTAGATACACATCATGCTGGGAATCAGACAAACATTTATAACTTGAAAAAACTGAACCTCATAAACATATAGGGACGAACAGATCTCAAGAATCTGAAAGATAGGTTCACATTTTCATAGTTGTTAGCTAGCTAATCAGCTAGTTAGTAGCTAACTAGCCAGTAAGCTAGCTAACTTCCCTGCTAAATTCAAGCAGTCGTATTTGTTATTCCCGAGATTGTCAGTTAATTTGATAACTGTTAGGTCTATCTGAGGTCCTCACTCATGTTTTGAAAGATCAATCCTCCAGGTAGTTTCCCACATTGAGTGTGATGTTAGTTCAAAATGGCCGCTGTGGGAATGGTCCATCTAGTTATAGCACCTTAGGAGAGTCCTAAACTGTTTGTGGGAATTCTTGCCAATTAACTGTTGCCAACTGCTGCACATGAGAAACCAAAGGCTGTGTAGACAGGTCAACACATGCCGACTTTCTCAGAGTTGAAATCATCAAGGCTTGTTGTAGCTTGTGTGCTTCAGCCAAGTGTTTGGGCCGGGTAGTATCTTTTTTTATATATGTGCACAGAATAAGAAAAAGATCTGAGAGATTTGGGCTTTCATGAATATTTGAAGGAGAAATGAAAGGAAGGCTGTGGGCAGGGTAGACTTCAAACAAACATATGCATGCAGGCATGGACGCACACACACACACACACACACACACACAGACACACACACACACACACACAACAGAAATCAATAACAGTGGGTTGTTCACTACACTAGACCAACTGTGCCATAGTAAGGCAAAATTTTACCACTGCAGCAAAGAATACTCTGTAGACTGGTCTGATGTTTGTTGATTCAATTAAAAGCTTGTAATGTTGGTGATCAAGAAATTTAACTCATGTGACACACTTTGTAAGTTGCTCTCATCAGTTAAAGGCCTAAAATGTAAGAGATGTTACCAGCCCAGGAGTCTGAGATGAGTATTTTTCAGTCAAGGGCAAGTGCAAAACTGTCCTCACTAGCCAGAGTAATTTGGGTATGAGATGCAGGCAACTAGACAGGAACCCAAATCCTAAGGTTGCACCCGTTGCACTCGTGAATACTTAGTATTACTATTATGTGATGGCCAGCTGGCCTTCAGGCAGTAGAGACCAGTCACACTGGAATGTTAAAGCCCACCAATACCAGCCCAGCCCAGCCTCCACCCACTCACATGACTAGTCCAGGCTGCTCTCTGATACCAAATCTAACACACCCAACCCCCCATGTTTAACCTCAGTCACTTCACTGATACCCAAACCAAGTCTAGTCATCCATGTGATCCCTCTGTGGACTAGAGGCCACCCACACTGCTCTTGGATCTTCTTTATCATCAGTAGGGCATGAAACTAACCTTTGTGTGAACCGGCCACAGTGGTCAGTGGAGTCAGAGTTTCAATGGATGTCTTATGAGCCTAAGTAGATTTCAGAATCGTGCATACTCGTTGAATGAAAGGAGTTGGTTAGAAGTTGGTTACTTTCCAAAGAGGCTAGTACAGCCAATATTTACCAGCACTTGGCTAGTGGCTACGCTGAAGTTGATTGGAGAGTTGTTTGTCTATTCATAGAGCTGATATGGTTCTGAGGTGGCTGTTCAAAACTGTCAAAAGTGTTAAATTAACTCTGATGGATGTGGACTCACATAAACACAGCCATAATGTTGACTTTTATTCTCGCAGAGTTAAATTACCGCTGACAATTTGGCTGCGTAAGGGCCTACAATCCTAAAAATTCTCAAAATAGGTGTGTTGTTCAGAGACTGTCTTTCCTCTCTGAAGTCAAAGTGAAGTTTGACAGGTCATGTGATCTGACCTGTCGTCCTAGATCAGCATGTTTATGCAAATCAACCCAGTACTTCTTGACTCTGCTTACTCCAGCTCCCTCCCAACCTGAAACTCACCAGCTGCTTTATCCCCCATATAATCAATCCAAGATGCAGAGAGTTTGGCTACGGCTTGATATATAGCCAAAAAGTATATATCACTGTCTTACCCCTCATACTCTTCATATTCTTTTTTATCAAACTCCCTTTTGCCTTTATTCATAGCTGAGCCTACCCAAAGCAATAGGTAGAGAGAGTTCTGCAAACTGTGCCAACCAAAACCAGGCAGTAACACACTGCTGTGGTTTCTTCTGGCCTTGGGAATTCCAGCCTTGAGCTTAGATTCCAGATTTAGTCTCCAGCGTGCCACCTCCCCCAGCTTGCAACCTATTCTCTTGGTAGACTAATCCACAGAGCCATTATAATACGCTGTTGGTATGCCAGTAGCCTAATCCTCTCATATACCTCCACTGATGGTCCATATAGTCCCAGAGCTGTAGATATCGGAGGGATTGGTCATTTCCCATCCCCCCTCTAGCTAGTTTGTATGCCAATAGCCTTATCACTTCCACCATGTGCCATATGTTAAAGCCTGTAGCCTTATCCCCAACTCCACTTTATACCAAGAGCCATATGTTAAAGGTGTTATTCCTGCTAGCACAGACTATGGCTTTCTCTCTGGGTGAGTCTGTGCAGTCTGAAACCTAGGAGTCCTGTTCCTGCTTGTAGGATAAATTGACACGCTACCAATCAAGCTAATTATGTTAAATGGCATATGTAAAATGCCATTTTACATAATCAGCTTGCCATTTGGTAGACACTTTTATCCAAAGCATCTTACAGTAGCATGAATGCATTCGTTTTTAGCATGGTTGGGGAATCAAACCCCAGGCATTGTAAATGCCATGCTTTGGCAATTCATAGAGTTCATACAGAACGATTCAAAAGTACGCTCCTTAATTATTATTTCTACAAAGAGAGTGAGTTTATTAACTCTGTTTTAAGTAGATGTATAGTCTGGTCACCAATTGGCATCTAATTCTCTACCAATTCTGCCATCATTCAAATTCCAGTTATACCAAAAGTCATAGGCTACATATAGTTAGGGATTTTGCAAAATGCCATGTCCATTTAAGAGAATAAAATCATTTTGTATAAACTATTTTTTTCCAATTCTACAGTACTATAGCTCTCTACACTATGCCCTACTAGTTTAAGTTGTATTGTTCTCCATACATATCAACTCATAGTCCTGACAATGTGTAGACCATAGAGAGTTTGGCCTACATATACTTCTTATTGACCTTCCTATTGACCCACATTGGCCATTTTGATCTATCGTCACAGACAGGAAATCCTACCTGGAATATTAGTGTATATATAAAACTAACATTACTTCAGAGGACTTCAGATAGACGTAACAGTTATCAGTTTAGTTAGCAATATCGGGAACAACAACTAGAACGACTGCCTGAATTTATCAGGGATGTACCTAGGCTAGATTCAGCTATAGTTGGCTAAATGTCTTATCTTACAATGTGAACCTACATCCCTGCGGATTCTTGAGATCCACTCTAATACATTTGATGTCGTGGATCTGGGAAAAGTTGAATGTCCGATTCCTAACGTTTATGATCTTGGTACACAACAGTAGGAGCTGGGCTGTACTTCTTCCTGGTAGAGTTTCCCACCCCGAGTCTATTTATACCAAGAGCCATAGAGCCATAGAGCCATAGAGAGTTTAACTTACTGCGGCATGCCAACTCTCTCTGTCCCATCCCCCTAGCATTTTAATCACTACTAGCCTAACCCTCCCGTGCCCGTCCCGTCCCGTCCCGTCCCACTTCCACTGATAGTCAATCCAATTATCCTGATTGGAGGCTCCCCCCCTGCTGCGACTCAGCTGTTGGAGCAGTATAAGTAAGTAGCAGGATTAGTTAGTCAGCAGTATTGACAGGAAAACCCTCCGCATGAAAAGTCTTTAGCCAGCAGAGCCGACTTCGATTTGCTGGAGGTTGATTTAATTACGGCAATTTCTGCTGTCTTGTCGTTTAACTGCACTCTTTCACTTTCTTTTTTTTTTCCTGTTGGTCAGTGTGCCAGTCTAGTTGACTCCTCAGTTCATTCAGCCCATTTTTTTCTCTTCCTTTTCTTCCTCCTTTCATCTCTGTTTTCTCCCCTGCTCGGCACCTTTCTGTCTCTTTCTGTCTTTCCGTCTCCTCACCTCTCCTGTCAATAAAGTCGTTTTTTTTTTTTCTCACCTCTTTCCTTTCATGTGTTTACCCTTGACTTTTTCAAAGTGTCTGGCTCTGTATCTCCCTCGCCCTGTCTGTCTCTCTTCATCTCGCTCTACCTCTCTGTCTCTCACTGTCGCTCTCTCTCAATCCAAGACACAAGTCAAGTCCTTTTAGCAATGGCAAGCTGTCTTACATTAAACATCTATCTCTAGAATAAGATCTCAGCGGGCCTCACCGCACGCAGGATTAGGAACAAAACCCATCCAGATGTCCAATCCTGCTTCTCTCTCTCTCTCTCTCTCTCTCTCTCTCCCTCTCTCCCTTTCTCTCTTCCTTTGTCACTCACTCTTTCTCTTTGCCTCTACTGTAGGTCTCTCTCTTTGCATGTTCGTTACACAAGCCTCCGAACCACTTTTAGCATTTGGGTGCAGTCTTGAATCTTACAGAAAGTCAAAAACCTTCAGTCAAAAACACATCATGCAGTAAATTGAATGAATTATGTGACAGCTCTCTTTATTATTAAAACCTATCCAAATACAGATTTGACTTTATGCCTCCGCTTCTCTTCTTGGTATCTGTCTCTCTCTCTCTTTGTATCTCTGTTTCTACTGTCTCTTTCTCTCTTTGTAGCTCTGTGTTTCTACTGTATCTATCTCGCTCTGTGTTTCTACTGTATCTGTCTCTCTCTCTCTCTCTCTGTATCTCTGTTTATACTGTGTCTGTCTCTCTCTCTCTTTGTATCTGTTTCTACTGTCTCTTTCTCTCTTTGTAGCTCTGTGTTTCTACTGTGTCTGTCTCACTCTGTGTATCTGTTTCTTCTACTGTATCTATCTCGCTCTCTGTGTTTCTACTGTATCTGTCTCACTCTCTGTGTATCTCTGTTTCTTCTGCTGTATCTATCTCGCTCTCTGTGTTTCTACTGTATCTGTCTCACTCTCTGTGTATCTCTGTTTCTTCTACTGTATCTATCTCTCTCTCTGTGTTTCTACTGTATCTGTGTGTGTGTGTGTCTCTCTCTCTCTCTGTTTCTACTGCATCTCTCTCTCTCTCTCTCTCTCTGTATATCTGTTTCTACTGTCTCTCTCTCTATCTCTCTTTGTATCTCTGTGTTTCTACACTCTCTCTCTCTTTGTATCTCTGTTTCTACTGTATCAGTCTCTCTCTCTGTATCTGTATCTCTCTCTCTCTCTCTCTCTCTGTATCTCTGTGTTGCTACTGTATCTGTCTATCTGTCTGTGCACGTCTGTGTTGCTACTGTATCTCTCTCTCTCTCCCTCGGTACCTCTGTGTTTCTACTGTATCTCTCTCTCCCTCTGTCTCTCTCTCTCTCTCTCTCACTCTCTCTCTCTCTCTCTCTCTCTCTCTCTCTCCACGCTACATTCCCCCCTCAGAGCAGCGCTGTAATTGCAGGGAGCGCTGTGGTTTCTGATGGGTATCTACGTGTCTATCCGTCCAGCCAGGCCCGGCCATTTAAAGGGAGGCTCCGGCTTCACACACCATTTCAGATGAGATAGTCCTTCCAAAATAGAACGCCGCGCTTCCAAGACGGAATGCTACCACATTCCGCATTCCGAGTTCCAGTTCTAGAACCTAGAAGAGTTCTGAAACCAACCAGCCGTAGCCATCAGATGTAAACCTCATATCTACAACAAAACAAACCAAACAAACAAACAAGCTTTTCAGGTTTATGTCTATTTTTGAAGTTAGTGTTTTGAATGGGCTTCATGTGTCCTGGGAATCATAAATTTGACATTAAGCATAACTCCATTTTTAACCTATTTTCTCACCTTTTTCCATCAGACCGATCGATTCTGACCAAAGTCTCGTCAATTACTTCACTAAAGAACAACGTACTGCTAACTGCAACTTACATGTGCTGCTGTGAAAAGTAGTGCAAATGAAATAATGGAAGTTGTCAGGTCATGGATAAACTATAGGCATGTCTCATTACAGAGTGAGCGTCAATGTGTTGGGTGCTTTTGGGGTTGATTTTTGAAGGTCCATTGGCCCTTTGGGACTGTATTGGAGAGCTGCACACCCACGACAGCAAGACGTAAGTTGCTCTATAGTGAAGCTATTTGGTCAGGATCAATTGTTTTGATGGAAAAAGATGAGAAAATAGGGTCACAGGTCAAAAATGGCTGGAGATGTGCTTGAACACATTGCACCGTGTCACCTTTTAAGTAGGCAAGTACACATTCTGTACAGTCCCATGGCACATTTTTGGCGATGATCTAATTAATCAAATCAATTTATTTCCATATGATCTGAGCCCTATATGATCATCTCATCGTTACAATTTCACAATAACAACATTTCCTTCCTTTTATTACTTAGACACTGCTCAGTACAGAACAGATTTGATTTGTACAAAATGATTTGCGATGATGTTTCATAACATCCAGGTATGGAGAAGTGAAATGTCTCACTCCTTCCGAGTTCCGAGCGAACAGGTTTCTGTGCAACAGCAATGAAGCTATCGTTACCACCTTATATTTTCTGTTACACTTTAGCCATTTAGCTGATGACACACTTATCCAGCTTCATTTACAAGAAGATTAACAGTAGAAAAGGCTTAAGCTCCTGGATCACCAGCAATATAATAGTGTCTCTTTGACTCTATAAGCAGAAGGAATCCATTGCTGTGAATGCTGATGTCTTCTGGTTCGACTTGTTTGTGTTCATTTCCAGGTTAAAAAAAGAAAAGCTTATGCCAGGGAGCCGTCTGTCGGGCAATGGGTGACTGAGTTTGGCACTCAGGTAACAAGATGCTTTTCAGTATGTGAAGCATGTCAAGGTTTCCAACTATGTTACTGTGGCATTCTTTACTAATTAAATCATGTGCCAAAATATGTACACACGCACCAGTTGCACGCACACACCCCTGCTCCTCTAGCTTTTCAATAGAGCTGTTATATAACATAGAAACCATTCAGTCAGGTACAGTTCAATCCAAAACCGCTGGATTATTTGACTGCTCTCTTCTCATTCTTACTCATTAATAATGTTGAAATGTGTTACTGATGTCCGTTAGTGTGTGTTCATACAAAGAGAGTGGCATTTCTACTTTAATTTTAGACATACAGTTTTGGCTGAACAAGTGATAATCATTTTAAAAAATCACCATACGTCCTCATTTTGCATTTGCATACTGCACTGTTACAAAAAAAAATCAACATTATTTATTCAGGTCAAGCAGACTGTACTTGTTAATGTAATTTGACACATCTCTTCTGATCTCATTTATTACATAAGATATGTGGTATTTTATTGAACACTCATTTGTCTTTTACCTGCAGCACTAATACATAAACTACGCTCTCTTTATTTACTTAAATATGCAGACGAGAGACACAGGTGAGTACAGGACAGTATAAAGTATAAAGTAGAAACTATTCAGTCAGGTATAAGTCAGTCAGATAGCACTGAAACGCGTCAGATCTCTTTACTAATCACTTCTTCTACCCATACACTGGAGAGACATTTGGTTTCTCTGTGTCGAAACACATCCTTCATCCTTTGATTGTCACATACAGTGCAATAAAAGAAGATATGAATATTGTCATGCATCAAAACACATACTCATGTGACCATTGCACACCCATTTCAACCCTTTTAGCATTTGCATACAGCACCTTTACATAGTCAAAGATTTTCAGTCAAATAATATCAGTCAGAAACACTAAATTACTGTGACAGCTCTCCTTAAATCAAACCAATAGAAAGAAACATTAGATTTTTCATTCCAGACACACTGTACATTCTTTGGCGTTCACATACAACACTCTTCATTCAGGTATAAGTTGCTCCTATCTTGGTGTTATTTTTATTTGATGTTTTTATGCTTTATATTGTTTTTTGTTGTTTGTCTGTAACCTTTAAGTCGGTCATTGATGCTGCTTTTCTTGGCCAGGTTCTTCTTGTAAAAGAGATCAGTGTGTGTCAGTGAGGATTTCCTGGTTAAATAATGGTTAAACATAAATGGTTAAAATGTCAATCATGCAAAATCCACTTAAAATTAATTAAGGGAGTTATTAATGGAGGAGACTCCATCAAAACCACCTTAAACACCCCTTAATTTTTGACTCTTTACTTTCTAATTTAATGTAAAATTCAGGGAGACAGGAACTTCCCATTAATAACTCCATAATAATCCTGTAAACCATGCATAAAAAGCATGAAAAATCCCTTAATTACTAGTATCATTAAGGGATTTAAGGGGTTTGGTTTCATAGTGCATGTGTGAGACATATGACTTTTCAAGGTGAAATATTAAGTATTTTATTCCAAAACGTGATGAATCCATTTTGAAAAAAAATTGCCACCTGAAATAGCAAATATTTCAAAAACTCTGATGATTCTAGCCTCAAAAACATAACTTTTCTGCAAGCGAAGGTCCTCAGATCAGTCATAACTAATAACAGCCTCTAATGACTTTATTTCCACAATATCAATCATGTTAGAGCAGTTGAGTCGTTTTTTTCCCAAATGGTTGATAAGTCTCATAAGGGACTCAGTCAGACTCAGTCAGAGTCAGAGAGCAGTGACATTCGACAGCTGCCTTTATCATTCCAATCTTCTGTCATTACATATAGACACATTTGTCTTTTTAATGTGGAAACACGTTCTGTGGCTGTCACACGCAGCACTCTTACATAAACTATAAACTCCTCACTCAAATGCAAGATAGCGTTGAATGATTTGACGTTACTTTGAGTTATGTGACAACTCTTCTTCTCGTTCCTTAATGTCGGTCATTCCCGCGGGGCAAACTGCCGGGATGGAAGAGGAGCTTGACATTTTGAATTTCACTTCAGTCTTTTGCCGAAAAGAGAGATTCAGCATCTGAAAAGGATGATACCTACTTGGACATATTATTACTGGTAAGAATTTAAAACTCATTATGGATTATTATCGATGATATTGGCTATAACTCAAGACCCATTGCTTCATTTTGGAATTAAATTATTAATTTCTTTGCCTGTCAACTTGCCATTTTGTGGGGAAAACATTTCTGTGTATCTTGGCACTTTATTAACAACAACAAAAAAGCTTATTAGCATTGCTAGCATTCCAGCTTGAACCGTTGGATAGCTGTAGCAGCAGGCTAGCTTGTTTTTAGCTACTGTAGCACTTTTAACTAGCACTGCCCCCCGGTTTCAGTGAGGAATGCTAACATTTGAGTGTAGCTAAACGCTAATGGTTTTTTGTTTCCTTTCCTTCTTTAAAGTTTTTCCTTTCCTTTCCTTCCTTAAGGTTTTTCATTTCCTTTCTTTTCCTTAACTTCCTTAGAAAACGGTCTACAATTCAAAATGTCAAGACATTTTTAGCACAAAATTAGCCTACTGAATGCGACCCACTTGTCTTGCTCTGTCCTTTTGCACAGTATTTGAGGTCCTGTCTTCCTTGTACCATATCTGACAGTATGCAGTGTGCTTTTATTTTCTTATTGTTATAGACTTTAGCATAAACGTGAGGGCCAGCACCATCTCCTTATTAAATTCAAACAAACGTGTTTTGCTGCACCTACAGCTCAGTCAGGCCACTTCAAGCAGAAGCTCCTCATACAGGTGAATGTTACTCAGGTAACACTGAGCTGATATGACAGCTCTTCACTCCAGCTGGGTCTACAGCCAGTGCGTCACAGCGGAGAGAGACTGACGTAAAGGCTTGTTCCACTGAACCGTTCCACACCCACCTCCTATTCACTCCTATTCACCCACCGGTGAATAGGAGTGAACACCAGCGTGTGGAAAACAAGCCTGTCTGGATACACACAGGCCCTCTGGGCATCACAGTACACAACACACACTGCAGAGCAGCGGTTTTCAAAGTCTGGGTTGGGACACAAGATGGGTCGCTCATACATAACAAATGTTCTGGCATTTTTCTGGTCATGCTAGTAGGGCCAAGGACAGAAGAAATGTAAAGGGAAGGTTCATTATTTTTAAAAATCTTTTCATCACTAATCACATTCAACGGTCAAAAAAGTTTGTTTGTTTTTTGAAAAAGTGGCAGCAGCCCCCTCATAGCATTAGTTATCAGTGCTAGTTAATGGGGAATTGAAACCATTACCATCAATAGTGCATGCAAGCCAGTCTGTTTACCTCTGTGCCTGTAACAACAGCAAGAACAGGTAGAACATTCTTGAAGGAGCTATATGCAAATGGCTGTAAAAATGCTGAACCTTCCCCTTATGAACCTCAGCTGATCTTGTTGTGTTGATACTGTTCCTCTGTAATTACTGTCAAACTGTGGCTGTTGGTTGTGGATGGCTGTTGTAATGTTATGTTTTTTTTGGCAACACAGTCTCACAAGATTTTGTGTAATTAGCACAAACTCAGAAACAGATCGGGTGTTGTTGACACTAATTATATGACGATCTTCCACTGCAAAATGATTACATGACAAGAGGATGAATTGGACGCCATTTTCACCTGTTTGCCACGCTAAAAGGTTAGCTAGCGGTTAGGTCCAGGCAAGAAAAACAACTTCTGTGAAGGTTAGAGTGGGTTTTAGTCATGCTTAAATTAGAAACACTTGTAGAAAACCCCCTTGCATGAGCTGGGAATTGAACCCAGATTGTTGAAGTTGAAGGTAAATGTCTCCACTCCAGCTGTTTCTAGTCGGGTCTCCTCCACCTAATCCTCTGCTGGAGGGTGAACGGGTTTCTCTCACTTTTCGTGCATGGAGCTCGTTATTTGCATTCTCAGACTTCATGCTCATTTCACGAAATTTCATAAACTAAACTAACCAGTTAACTGGGTGGGAGGGGCTGGAAATGCCAATGGGTCGGGAGTGTTTGTTCCAAAAAAACAGGGAGTTCAGGCCGGAAAGTGAGTTTTGAAAGCCAGAAATCTCAGAAAGTAATGGTTGAGTCATTGGTATTGATCAACAGATATACAGTATAATGATTATTTATGGGACTAAAAATCTTACTTATTGTCCCTTAAAGTGCTGAATAGCAGTGTGCAGTTCAATACTTCACAGCCCTGATATCTCTTCTTTCTTTCTTTCTTTCTTTCTTTCTTTCTTTCTTTCTTTCTGTCTGTCTCTCCACTCTCTCCTCTTTGCACGTGTCTTTCTGTCAGCCGGGTCTGGTTTGTGGTTAGCATGGTAATGCTGCCACCAGCAGCAGAAAGCCTCACGTGTGTTTTCCCTGACTCCGGCCTCTGTGTGTGTGTGTGTGTATGTGTGTGTGTGTGT
>NW_027280359.1:92500-103800 GCF_046629955.1 Centroberyx affinis
TTGGAAATGTCACCCACTACTCAGGCAACAAAAATGACACCAATCTACCTGATGGTGGCGCTATAACAGCCCCCTGCACGTTTTGGTCCATAACTCCTGAACCGTGAGTCACAGAATCAAAATTCCACTTCTCCTGGATTCCCTGGATCCCCATGCATCTATCCAGATAGGCCACGCCCATTTCCGTCTGACTAGATTTTCCGCCATTTTGAATTTTATCAAAAACCTATTTTTGCCAACTCCTCCTAGACCGTTGAGGCAATCATCTCCAAATTTGGTGTGCATCACCTCTGGATCCCCATGATTAAAAGTTATGGAAATCGTTTTGATATTCCCTACCGTTCTGATTTAATTAGCTTCCAAAGTTTAATCAAACGTTGTGGGCGGGGTCTATTTCACAGAAACTGCCGTAACTCATGAGTGCATTATGCTACCTGCACCAAATTTGGTACACATGTGCAGATGTCTACTCTGAGATGAAAGCCCAAATTTGCTGTCATTTAACCCATAGGGGGCGCTACAGCAACGTTTTAAATTTGAAATGCCCATAACTCAGTAACTATACATCATAGACACAAAATTCTTTTGTTCCTGTATTCCTTGGGTAACGCCGCATCATTGTGATAGGCCCCGCCCATTCCCGCCATATTTGATTTTCCGCCATTTTGAATTTTCTCAAAAACCTATTTTTGCGAACTCCTCCTACACAGTTGAGGCAATCATCTCCAAATTTGGTATGCATGATCTCTGGATGCCCATGATTAAAAGTCATGAAAAGATTTCCTGTACTCCATATCGTTTGGCCGCTATGGGCCAATCAATTGTAGGGCGTGGCACATAGGTGACAAAATGAGCCATAACTCATGAACGCCTTGTGCTATCTCAACCAAAGTTGGTGCACTTGTGCAGGTATCAACTCTGAGGACATGTGCAACATTTGGTGTCTATAACACGCATTTACCCTAGAGGTCACCAGATGCTTGGACCCCGTCATTGCCGCATGCGGCTATATTTTTTAGGGGTCCAAGCACGTAGTGCGAGGAACCCTATTGTAATTGTTCCGATTATTAGGGCCCGAGCACGACTTCGTGCGAAGCCCTATTGAAACTGAAGGAATTATTATTACGATTTTTATTTTTACAATATGATCGCATTTTTGAGGGGCTAAACGTGCTTGAAAAGTTGTGCAACTTTGCACACACATCAGAAGTGGCGAAAAATTTGATATTTTATGGGTCTTGGACATGGGCGTGGCAAAATGGCTCAATAGCGCCCCCTACAAAATTTCAAAACCAAAGCCCCCGCCTTTCTATTTCAGCTAGACGGACGAAACTTGGTAGGCACATGTATAATGTCCAGACTTAAAAAAAAGTCTCTTGGAGCCCTGGCCTAAACCCAACAGGAAGTCGGCCATTTTGAATTGATTGCGACATTTTTGGGCGTTTTTGGGCGTTTGCAGGGGTCGTACTTTAACGAACTCCTCCTAGGCGGTTCATCGGATCCACGTCAAACTCGGTCAGCGTGTATAAAAGACCTCAACGATGAGAAGTTATCAAAAGCTTGAGTTTTCGTCACACGGCGTGGGCGTGGCGTGGCGTCGAATTTCCGCGTTTCGCCACGAAACAGGAAGTGGCTTGTAACGCCACTGTACATGGTCACATCTGGCCGAAACTTCACACGTTTGATGAGAGTCCCGGCCTGAACACGTCTACGTGCCGATATTCGGTTATAGTCATAGCGCCACCTACTGGCGACAGGAAGCTGTGTGAATTTGCAGGGGTCGTACTTTAACGAACTCCTCCTAGGCGGTTGATCGGATTCACGTCAAACTTGGTCAGCGTGTATAAAAGAGTTTGACGATGAGAAGTTATCAAAAGCTTGAGTTTTCGTCACACGGCGTGGGCGTGGCGTGGCGTCGAATTTCAATGTTTCGCCATGAAACAGGAAGCTGCGTTAACTTGAGTTTACGTCGTCCGATCAGCACCGGATTTCACATGCTGGACAAGAGTCCAGGCCTGAAGACATCTACAGGCCTATTAGGAGCAATAGTCATTGCGCCACCTACTGGCGACACGAAACAGGAAGTGGGTTGTAACGCGACTGTACGTGGTCACATCTGGCCCAAATTTGACACGTTTGACTAGAGTCCAGGCCTGAATACATCTACAGGCCGATATTCGGTTATAGTCATAGCGCCACCTACTGGCGACAGGAAGTTGTGAGAACTTGAGCGTACGTTGTCCGATCTGCACCGGATTTCATGTGCTGGACCAGAGTCCAGGTCTGAGGACATCTACAGGCCGATTAGGAGTCATAGTCATAGCGCCACCTACTGGCGACAGGAAGTTGTGTGAACTTGAGCGTACGTTGTCCGATCTGCACCGGATTTCACATGCTGTACGAGAGTCCAAGCCTGAGGACGTCTACATGCCCCGCGGCTGCGACACACCCCGACTTGCGCACGGAGGCGAGGGCCCGCTCATCACTGCTTGCAGTTTTAATTAGGGCCCGAGCACGACTTCGTGCGAAGCCCTATTGAAACTGAAGGAATTATTTTTTTTTTTATTATTATTTTTCTTCTCCTTACTCGGACAAATAAATCGGACTTTTGAGGGCCTAAACGTGCTGGAAAAGTTGCGAAACTTTGCACACGCGTCAGAAGTGGCGAAAAATTATATATTTTATGGGTCTCGCGCATGGGTGTGGCAAAATGGCTCGATAGCGCCCCCTACAAAATTTCAAAAAAATACTCACGGCCGTACGTTTCCCCTAGACGTACAAAACTTGGTAGGCACGTGTATCGTGTCCAGACTTAAAAAAAAGTCCATAGGTACCATGCGCCTAAACCCGACAGGAAGTCCGCCATTTTGAATTGAGTGCGACATTTTGGGGCGTTTTTGGCCGTTTGCAGGGGTCGTACTTTAACGAACTCGTCCTAGGCGAATGATCGGATCCGCGTCAAACTCGGTCAGCGTGTATAAAAGAGCTGGACGATGAAAAGTTATCAAAAGCTTGAGTTTTCGTCACACGGCGTGGGCGTGGTGAGGCGGCGAATTTCCACGTTTCGCCACGAAACAGGAAGTGGCTTATAACTGGCCTGTACATGGTCACATCTGGACCAAACTTCACACGCTGCATGAGAGTCCCGGCCTGAACACGTCTACGTGCCGATATTCGGTTATAGTCATAGCGCCACCTACTGGCGAGAGGAAATGACATGTTTTATACTGGGGTGTGCTACTACTAGCGGGTTGACCAGATCCACCTCAAATGTGGTCAGAAAAGCCGTAGGACCTTGATGACGCTTCGTGATGAAGATCGGGAGCGTTCGTCGCACGCCGTTGCCATGGCGGCGCGGCGAATTTCGATGCTTCGCCGTGACACAGGAAGCTGCGTTAACTTGAGTGTACGTCGTCCGATCAGCACCGGATTTCACATGCTGGTCCAGAGTCCAGGCCTGAGGACATCTACAGGCCGATTGGGAGTCATAGGCATTGCGCCACCTACTGGCGACACCAAACAGGAAGTGGGTTGTAACGCGACTCTACGTGGTCAAATCTGGCCCAAACTTCACATGTCGGATGACAGTCCCGGCCTGAACGCGTCTACGTGCCGATATTCGGTTATAGCCATAGCGCCGCCTACTGGCGACAGGAAGATGTGTGAACTTGAGCGTACTTTGTCCGATCTGCAGCGGATTTCACATGAGGGACAAGAGTCCAGGCCTGAGGACATCTACATGTCCCGTGGCTGCGACACACCCCGACTTGCACACGGAGGCGAGGGCCCGCTCATCACTGCTTGCAGTTTTAATTATTAGGGCCCGAGCACGACTTCGTGCGAAGCCCTATTGAAATTGAAGGAATTATTATTAGGGGTCCAAGCACATAAGTGCGAGGAACCCTATTGTAATTGTTCCGATTATTATTATTATTATTATTATTATTATTATTATTATTATTTTTCTTCTCGTGCCCTAAAAGTATATGCACCTCAGAAACCATAAGCCCCACAGCACCCAAACTTTCCACATAGGTTGGAAATGTCACCCACTACTCAGGCAACAAAAATGACACCAATCCACCTGATGGTGGCGCTATAACAGCCCCCTGCACGTTTTGGTCCATAACTCCTGAACCGTGACTCACAGAATCAAAATTCCACTTCTCCTGGATTCCCTGGATCCCCATGCATCTATCCAGATAGGCCACGCCCATTTCCGTCTGACTAGATTTTCCGCCATTTTGAATTTTCTCAAAAACCTACTTTTGCGAACTCCTCCTACACCGTTGAGGCAATCATCTCCAAATTTGGTGTGCATCACCTCTGGATCCCCATGATCAAAAGTTATGGAAATCGTTTTGATATACCTTACCGTTCTGATTTAATTAGCTTCCAAAGTTTAATCAAAGGTTGTGGGCGGGGTCTATTTCACAGAAACTGCTGTAACTCATGAGTGCATTATGCTACCTGCACCAAATTTGGTACACATGTGCAGATGTCTACTCTGAGATACCAGCCCGAATGTCCTGTCATGTCACCCATAGGGGGCGCTACAGCAACGTTTCAGATTTTAAATGCCCATAACTCAGTAACTATACATCATAGAAACACAATTCTTTTGTTCCTGTATTCCTTGGGTAAAGCCGCACCATTTTGATAGGCTCCGCCCATTTCCGCCATATTTGATTTTCCGCCATTTTGAATTTTCTCAAAAACCTATTTTTGCGAACTCCTCCTACACCGTTGAGGCAATCATCTCCAGATTTGGTATGCATGATCTCTGGCCTCCCCTGATTAAAAGTCATGAAAAGATTTCCTGTACTCCATATCGTTTGGACGCTACAGGCCAATCAATTGTAGGGCGTGGCACATATGTGACCAAATGACCCATAACTCACGAACGCCTTGTGCTATCTCAACCAAAGTTGGTGCAGTTGTGCAGGTATCAACTCTGAGGACATGTGCAACATTTGGTGCCAACAACACGCATGTACCCTAGAGGTCACCAGATGCTTGGACCCCGTCATTGCCGCATGCGGCTATATTTATTATTATTATTATTATTCTTTTTCTTAGTCGCTAATGAAAATCGGACTTTTGAGGGCCTAAACGTACTCAAAAAGTTGCGCAACTTTGCACACGCATCAGAAGTGGCGAAAAATTTGATATTTTATGGGTCTCGCGCATGGGTGTGGCAAAATGGCTCGATAGCGCCCCCTACAAAATTTCAAAAAAATACTCACGGCCGTACGTTTGTCCTACACGTGCAAAACTTGGTAGGCACGTGTATCGTGTCCAGACTTAAAAAAAAGTCCGTAGGTACCATGCGCCTAAACCCGACAGGAAGTCCGCCATTTTGAATTTAGTGCGACATTTTGGGGCGTTTTTGCCCGTTTGCAGGGGTCGTACTTTAACGAACTCGTCCTAGGCGAATGATCGGATCCGCGTCAAACTCGGTCAGCGTGTATAAAAGAGCTGGACGATGAAAAGTTATCAAAAGCTTGCGTTTTCGTCACACGGCGTGGGCGTGGTGAGGCGGCGAATTTCCACGTTTCGCCACGAAACAGGAAGTGGGTTGTAACACCACTGTACATGGTCACATCTGGACCAAACTTCACACGCTGCATGAGAGTCCCGGCCTGAACACGTCTACGTGCCGATATTCAGTTATAGTCATAGCGCCACCTACTGGCGACAGGAAATGACATGTTTTATACTGGGGTGTGCTACTACTAGCGGGTTAACCAGATCCACCTCAAATGTGCTCAGAAAAGCCGTAGGACCATGATGACGCTTCGTGGTGAAGATCGGGAGCGTTCGTCGCACGGCGTTGCCATGGCGGCGCGGCGAATTTCCATGTTTCGCCGTCAAACAGGACGCTGCGTTAACTTGAGTTTACATCGTCCGATCAGCACCGGATTTCACATGCTGGACCAGAGTCCAGGCCTGAGGACATCTACAGGCCGATTGGGAGTCATAGGCATTGCGCCACCTACTGGCGACACGAAACAGGAAGTGGGTTGTAACGCGACTGTACGTATTCACATCTGGCCCAAATTTGACACGTTTGACTAGAGTCCAGGCCTGAATACATCTACAGGCCGATATTCAGTTATAGTCATAGCGCCACCTACTGGCGACAGGAAGTTGTGTGAACTTGAGCGTACGTTGTCCGATCTGCACCGGATTTCACGTGCTGGACCAGAGTCCAGGTCTGAGGACATCTACAAGCCGATTAGGAGTCATAGTCATAGCGCCACCTACTGGCGACAGGAAGTTATGTGAACTTGAGCGTACGTTGTCCGATATGCACCGGATTTAACATGCTGGACGAGAGTCCAGGCCTGAGGACGTCTACATGCCCCGCGGCTGCAGCACGCCCCGACTTGCACACGGAGGCGAGGGCCCGCTCATCACTGCTTGCAGTTTTAATTATTATTATTTTTCTTCTCGTGCCCTAAAAGTATCTGCACCTCAGAAACCATAAGCCCCACAGCACCCAAACTTTCCACATAGGTTGGAAATGTCACCCACTACTCAGGCAACAAAAATGACACCAATCCACCTGATGGTGGCGCTATAACAGCCCCGTGCACGTTTTGGTCCATAACTCCTGAACCGTGAGTCACAGAATCAAAATTCCACTTCTCCTGGATTCCCTGGATCCCCATGCATCTATCCAGATAGGCCACGCCCATTTCCGTCTGACTAGATTTTCCGCCATTTTGAATTTTATCAAAAACCTATTTTTGCCAACTCCTCCTAGACCGTTGAGGCAATCATCTCCAAATTTGGTGTGCATCACCTCTGGATCCCCATGATTAAAAGTTATTGAAATCGGTTTGATATTCCCTACCGTTCTGATTTAATTAGCTTCCAAAGTTTAATCAAACGTTGTGGGCGGGGTCTATTTCACAGAAACTGCCGTAACTCATGAGTGCATTATGCTACCTGCACCAAATTTGGTAGACATGTGCAGATGTCTACTCTGAGATACCAGCCCGAATGTCCTGTCATGTCACCCATAGGGGGCGCTACAGCAACGTTTCAGATTATAAATGCCCATAACTCAGTAACTGTAACTATACATCATAGAAACAAAATTCTTTTGTTCCTGTATTCCTTGGGTAAAGCCGCATCATTGTGATAGGCCCCGCCCAGTCCCGCCATATTAGATTTTCCGCCATTTTGATTTTTCTCAAAAACCTATTTTTGCAAACTCCTCCTAGACCGTTGAGGCAATCATCTCCAGATTTGGTATGCATGATCTCTGGCCTCCCCTGATTAAAAGTTATGAAAAGATTTCCTGTACTCCATATCGTTTGGCCGCTACAGGCCAATCAATTGTAGGGCGTGGCACATATGTGACAAAATGACCCATAACTCACGAACGCCTTGTGCTATCTCAACCAAAGTTGGTGCAGTTGTGCAGGTATCAACTCTGAGGACATGTGCAACATTTGGTGCCACAACACGCATGTACCCTAGAGGTCACCAGATGCTTGGACCCCGTCATTGCCGCATGCGGCTATATTATTATTATTATTTTTCTTCTCGTGCCCTAAAAGTATCTGCACCTCAGAAACCATAAGCCCCACAGCACCCAAACTTTCCACATAGGTTGGAAATGTCACCCACTACTCAGGCAACAAAAATGACACCAATCCACCTGATGGTGGCGCTATAACAGCCCCCTGCACGTTTTGGTCCATAACTCCTGAACCGTGAGTCACAGAATCAAAATTCCACTTCTCCTGGATTCCCTGGATCCCATGCATCTATGCAGATAGGCCACGCCCATTTCCGTCTGACTAGATTTTCCGCCATTTTGATTTTCTCAAAAACTATTTTTGCCAACTCTCCTAGACCGTTGAGGCAATCATCTCCAAATTTCGTGTGCATCACCTCTGGATCCCCATGATTCAAAGTTATGGAAATCGGTTTGATATTCCCTACCGTTCTGATTTAATTAGCTTCCAAAGTTTAATCAAACGTTGTGGGCGGGGTCTATTTCACAGAAACTGCCGTAACTCATGAGTGCATTATGCTACCTGCACCAAATTTGGTAGACATGTGCAGATGTCTACTCTGAGATACCAGCCCGAATGTCCTGTCATGTCACCCATAGGGGGCGCTACAGCAACGTTTCAGATTTGAAATGCCCATAACTCAGTAACTATACATCATAGAAACAAAATTCTTGTGTTCCTGTATTCCTTGGGTAAAGCCGCATCATTTTGATAGGCTCCGCCCATTCCCGCCATATTTGATTTTCCGCCATTTTGAATTTTCTCAAAACCTATTTTTGCGAACTCCTCCTAGACCGTTGAGGCAATCATCTCCAAATTTGGTATGCGTTATCTCTGGCCTCTCCTGAATGAAAATTATGAAAAGATTTCCTGTACTCCATATCGTTTGGCCGCTACAGGCCAATCAATTATAGGGCGTGGCACATATGTGACAAAATTAGCCATAACTCATGAACGCCTTGTGCTATCTCAACCAAAGTTGGTGCACTTGTGCAGGTATCAACTCTGAGGCCATGTGCAAAATTTGGTGTCTATAACACGCATGTACCCTAGAGGTCACCAGATGCTTGGACCCCGTCATTGCCGCATGCGGCTATATTTTGAATTTGAATTTGAACATGAGAGAGAGAGAGAGAGAGAGAGAGAGAGAGAGAGAGAGAGAGAGAGAGAGAGAGAGAGCTCTGTTAAACCATCAGCACACACCAAGAGAGAAGGGTGTGTGTGTGTGTATGTGTGTGTGTGTTTACATGTGCTATCAACTTTGTGATCTTTGTGAGGCCAGAACAAGACTAAACATGTTAGATAACTCAACACACACCCACACACACACACACACACACTGACTGCAGGAAACAACAACTAAAAAGTTTATTTCCTCTGCCAATACTCACGATGATCCAAAAATAATTTCACCTCTTCAAATTATTATTATTTTTTTTAGAAACCCCAAGTCAGGTTTTAACAGCCTCATTCCTCTGGTTAATTGTCTGTTTACTGTGTGGGATGGAAAATAATTTGGCCTATAAAAACATGCCAGCACTGACAGATGCCTGCTAACTGCTCCACCATGGTGTAATTTCAAAATAAGAGTCTAACTTTAGTGATTTGCTACTGTAAATCCTCATTATGTTCTCCGCATCAGTGTCACCAAGACATATGAAGGTGCAGCTGTTGTTGTTGTTGTTGGCAAATAAAATGATTCTGACTCTTGTTTGTCTATTTTCTTCTTTTTGTGTCCCAATTCTTATATTTTTTTCCCTCACCTTTGACACAGATTGATGTTTTCTAATTGAGAACCAGACGTGTGACCGAGCCGCTTTGCTCGAGTCTCAAGTCAGTCTCAAGTCTTAAAGTAGATTACCAGTCAAGTCCAAGTCAAGTCCATGTCTTTAATGTCAAGTCTCAAGTCTAAATGTAGAACAGCAAGACAAGTCAGAACAAATCAAGAGTCCAGTATCAATTTAATATCTTAAAGAAAACTAAATATCTAGGACTTTTCAATGCAATATGGTTTTAATAGGATAAAAACTCGGTAAGAGCATCATGAGTTTGATTTCTATAATCAGTTTCAACTTCAATAAATTCATCATTCCATACAAATTCAGAAAACAGAATTTAAATTCAGTCGTCTGCTGGAACAAATCTCATCACTTCAATCTAAGTCATTTACACAAACACAAGATCTCAAGTCAAGACTTTAGAAACCTGTTCAAGTCATCAGAGTACAAGTCAGAGTCAAGTCCCAAGTCAGCAGAATCCAAATCAATTCAAGTCTCAAGTCTTCTCTTCATGCATCAAGTCAAGTCTCAAGCAATTAAAAATGTGAGATATTACAGAACATTTTTAAAATTATCTAACTTGCTAATCCTGCTTTGTGGAACATTCTGACTATAGGGAGTGTTTTTCTTTTTCCATCAGACAGACACTTCTCTACTCTCTCTCCATTTTTAAAACTCATTTGACGAGATCAAGTCGACTCTCTTTGCCCTCTGGGGGAAAACACACAGGCATGCAGCGATTATCTAACAGGCGAGATGGGTGCCAGCCAGGGACAGAAAGAGGAAGAGGGAGCGATGGACGGAGGGGACAGAGTGAAAGAGTGGGTTATCTAACGGAACAGAGGTGATCGAGACTGCAGGATTTTCCAGGCCTGTTCTCTCTCGGGGGGGGGGGGGCAGTAAAAAGATTTTGTGTGTTTTCATGTGCTTCTTTCTTCATGAGATGTCCTTACAAGGTCCAAATGTCCTCACAAGGACAGAAAGATGAGTAAAAATAATCTTCCGAAGTGAGACATTTGCCGCTCTCACTTCTTCTAGTTTTCTAGTGCCAAATTACATTGTATTTATTTATTTTGCTTATTATTTTAGAACCTGTGTTGTTGGCTGTGGATGTTTGTTTGCTGAGGTTGTTTGTTTTGTTTCTGTTTTGTTTCCCTGTGTCTTTTAATTGCACTGATCAGGAGTAGTGCTCCTAATTTTTTTGTATTCTGTACAATGATAATAAAAAGCTTTCTATTCTATTCTATTGTTCAAGGGGTTAGTTTAGGGTAAGGGCTTGGATTAGGTTTGGGTTGGTTTAAGGGTTAAAAGGATAGATTTAGGATTAGGTTTAGCATGAAGGTTAGACAGGCAAGAATAAAGCGAGGTTAACCAGAGTTACTCTTTTCCAATCTGCTGGCACAAAGTTACTCAGAGGAGGGAAAGACAGAACGAGACAAAGTGAGGGAGGAAAAGGAGAAAAATATATTTTTTCAAGTTAAATCAAACGTGACGTAATGAAGAACGCAGCGGCACTTACATTTAAGTTTTTATACTTCTGCGTTGACATGTGCGGATTGAAATCCCGTTTAAAAAAAAAATCATATCGCACCAAACAAAGCATAGAAGAAGAGAGGAACAGGGAGCTATTTTCATGAATGTATAAAATGCGCTTTACCAACTGGCAAAACACTGCTGTGCTGTGGGAGAGTGGGACAGAGAGAGAGAGAGAGAGAGAGAGAGAGAGAGAGAGAGAGAGAGAGAGAGACATGAGGTTTGGTCATGGTGGTAGAGACGGACGGAAACAACGTTAGCCCTCTGAGAATTGATTTAACAGGCAGGGAAGAGAGGGAGAGCGAGAGAATTACAGTTACTGTTGTCTTATTTGGGAGAGAAAGAGACAGAGGGTGACAAGGGAGGGAGAAAGACAGAAAGGAGGAGAGAGAGAGAGCGAGAAAGAGAGAGAGAGAGAGAGAGTTAGATATGGAGGGGACGGATAGTGGAGGGTAAA
>NW_027280360.1:0-12500 GCF_046629955.1 Centroberyx affinis
CTCAGGCACTGCTGCCACTGCTGATGCTGCTGCTGCTAAAGTCATTAGCAGCTCTCACTCAGGTCAGCAAGGATACAGTACCTGGTTACGCTGTCAGAGACGTCTGCTGTTGGAAAAACACACATGCATATGGCCATGGAAATGAATAACGTCTCTGGATAGCCATGCGCACAGCTATTCAATCATACAGATGGACACACACACACACACTTACACATACCAGCAAGTGCGCGCACACACATAAGAGATGTGTAATACTAGCTGAAATGCTGTCCCCTCTCGACATTGTTCCAAGTGACAGAATTGCCAAAATTCCTGAGGAACCACAATGGCGTCATGTGGGAGACACACGGGGCCCCGAGTTTCAGGGTGGAGGTATGGCTTAATGATGTGGCACTGAGTAAAGACTGAGTGTGAGGAGTGATGGGGTGGATTAGGAGGGCTAGACACAGTCTTGGCCTCGCACAAGGCCCAGGCCAGGGTGTTAAATGGAGCAGTGTGTTTGTGTGTATGTGTATGTGTGTGTATGTGCATTGATGAGAAGCAGGCCTGGAATCAGCAGAGACAAGGGAGCAAAGTCCTTGCATGGTAAAATGACATATTCTGTTTTCTTGCCTTTATCTAGCGCCCCTGTAGTCCCTGCGCGTCTGTGTGTTTGTAAAACATTTCAAAAGCGCAATACAAATACATACAAATCTTCTACTGAATATCTCTGTTTATGTGGATGTCTGGAGCCATGCGGTGCAGCGGGCAGTGTGCTTACTAAACCTGTCCCACAGGAAGCTGCACACGCATTAGGGTTGAGGGGGGCATTGTGCTGCTGGGCAACACTGATGTACAGGTTAGTGAGGTCAGACCTTGGAGCAGGGAGGGAGGTCTTTAATCAAACAGAACAACTCTCTTGCAGTACATAGTGCAAGAGCATGGGGGACTGCTAAAGAAAAGGATAATCTCGTTCTGAGAGTAGAGATGAATTAAGCTAGAGAAAAGGCTAGTACCAAAGATAAAGGACAGCCAGCCGCCATGTATAAAACTGTTTGTAGGAGGGAAACCCACTGGACCTCAGAGCAATGGGGTGTCAGCTGGGGAATTAACTGAGACAGAAAGCAGACCTCGTCCTGCTGGCTGGACAGAAAATGTTTTCTCTTTCACTCTCCACACGCACACAAACCACTATGTGAAACGGTGATCTGACAGCCCATCTACCGCACACTGGGCAAGCACATTCTAAACAATTACTCATTGCCTGTGTGTATTTGAAAAAGTGTCAGAAATCCATTTACATCAAAATCTCATGGTAGATTATATTAAACAATTTCCTCTGTTCTGGAAAAACATACAATAAACTCGTCTGGCACCTCTGCTGTTTACATTCCCTTTGTTACCATTTGGAAACAAATGGTAACAAAGGTAGTTGATGATAGTTGGTAGTTGTTTCTGAGTGTTAACTCCAGGGTCTTGTTTGCTTGCAGGGGGGTCTGGAGGGTCTCAGAGGAAACGCCAGCAGCCATCCATCCATCCATAAAGCCAGCCAGTCAGCCAGGCAACAGTAATGCAGGGGCTGATGTGGAGCCTGTGTGCCCTGCTCTGCCTCTCTCTCTGGGGGCAAAGCTACTGCAGGAGCTCCAGGGAGGCCCAGAGGACCAAAGAGCATTCGCTCCACAGGACCAAAAGAGCTCCCCTGGAAAAGTGTTCCTACACCTTCTTGGTGCCTGAGCAGAAGATCACAGGTGATCAATGGACAACATTTTTTTATAATACACTTTCAGTTCTATGTCATATGGTTGTCTTTATCTCTCATGGATAACTAGTCTTTATGCCTTGCTCTTCCAAAGCACAAAATAGATTCTTCTTTTCATGAGTCACTTTGTAAATAATTAATTTCTGTTATCAGGTCCAATCTGTGCCAGCGCCACAGGCCCCGAGCCAGAAAAGGACAGAGTGACTCGCATGGACATTGCAGACGTGCGGGAGGTGCTCAGCAAGCAGCGACGTGAGATTGAGACGCTGCAGCTGGTGGTGGACGTGGACGGTAACCTGGTGAACGAGATGAAGCTGCTGCGGAAGGAGAGCAGGAACATGAACTCCAGGGTGACCCAGCTCTACATGCAGCTGCTGCACGAGATCATCAGGAAAAGGGACAACTCCCTGGAGCTGGCCCAGCTGGAGAACCGCGTCCTCAACGTGACCTCGGAGATGCTGCGTCTGGCCTCCAGGTACAAGGAGCTGGAGGCGCGCTTTGCCACCATGGCCGGGGTGGTCAACAACCAGTCCATTCTCATCACTGCCCTGGAGGAGCAGTGTCTGAGGACCCTGGGACGCAGTGAGCTGCCCGCGGTGCCTCCACTGGTGCAGGTAGTGCCGCAGAGTATACCGGTTAACAATCGCTTCACCAATGAGATACAGAGGGACCACACCAACCGGGCCTTCCCTCGGGGGTCACGCATGGACGCCCCTACCGCAAGCCCATTTGGACTCAACCCGCCACCACCACCGCAGGGAACGCTCACCTCAGATGGTATGTACCAACAACAGAGAAACCGGGGGATAACCAAACGCTAACTAGATAAACATTATAATATATTAGCAATATAATAAGGACCCATCGCTAATAGTTTAGGAGGTGGGAGCACAGCCATAATTGGTGAATCACAATAAGGCCAAAATTACATTTTCACAGGCAATTGTCTGTAAAATTGCTTGAGGACTGCAACTGAAAATTTAATTTCTCATAATGCCTGGTATTGCTGCGGCCCAGTTGGCTCATCCTTGGCATGCTAGAGAGGCAGTGAAATCATACATTCCTATGATTCCCTCTTGGCCAGCTGTATTGGCTGCACTGAGCGTATCTGAGTTGGTGGGATGTGGACACAGTTTAGGCCTCTTTTGGTGTATGGACAGCAATAAAAAGACTTCTGAGAACAGGAATATACAGTATATATCTATATTGCAGGGCTTAAGTCAGGTTTACCTGCATCCCAAAGACCAGACATGCTCTCTCACCTCACTGAAAACAGTTTAAGAAACCTGGATGGTAAGTCCAGGTATGTGAGTGCACATGTGTATGTGTTCAAGGAAAAGTGTCCACTTAGGGGAAAAGACGAGGTGCATATGAACGTGTGAACAAGTACAGTCAAACAAAACGCACTGGTGGACCAGGCCAACTGTGGATTACACCCAGACAGAAACAGCAGATCACTGATAAGCCCTTCTAAGCTCGGTGACGCTCTTCTGTACTGCTGACAAAGATCGCAGAAAAACAACAAATTCTGACATCTGAGCGAGATAATTTCCAGTATGAAACCAATTTGCAAGGTTATAACGCCACTTGGAAATGACTCTTGAAAAAATTGGGCAGGACTGTTATATTATGACTGGCGATTAGTCCATCCAGGGAATGCTGACAGGGGTTATACAACCAGATGGCTGAGTGGATGAAATCATTCATAACATCCCTCACAGGAAAAGGGAATAAAAGAGGGCCTCTTTCAATACCGACTGAGCAGTCAGTCAGTTAGGGTAATGGCGACATGCATATGTCTGTGTTTCACTGTGTTGGTTGGGGCTTGTATAGAGCATTTAGGCGGAGAACACTTTCAGAGTGTCTGATTTAATCAGACACTGAAATCTCTGGTTAAAGCTGTCATTACCATCTTGCTACTTGCCATTAGGGAAAAAATAGCAAATGCTGAAATGAAATGATGAAAGTGGGTTCTTAAATCATAATTTGGGGGATTTGACATCAACTTACTCCCCGTCTCTACAGTAACATCAGCAATATTTTTTTAGTCTACACTATAATTATCATTCTAACAACATTATGAAAGAGTTGAGATTTCAATGTTATTACAAATTAATTAAATTAACAGGCCTATATAGTAGTGTAATATTTCTACAAGGTTTTAACAATAGTATTGCTGCCCATACAAAGGCAGCTTGTGAAGTGTGATGAATTTAGTTCAATGTGTGGTTGAGAGGCAGACCGGGAGCCGATCCTGGCCCTGTGCCCAGCTGGAGGACCCTCCAGAGTGGAATATGGGTGAAACACTGCTCTCCTCAGACCACAGAGCTTGCAGCTCCTTCAGGCTACACAGCCCACTTCCTGCACTCATAATGCCAGGCCTA
Source organism: Centroberyx affinis (assembly GCF_046629955.1). NCBI lineage: Eukaryota > Metazoa > Chordata > Actinopteri > Beryciformes > Berycidae > Centroberyx > Centroberyx affinis. The sequence goes on from NW_027280360.1 coordinate 4,126, forward strand.
TCGCGAGCTGAACGAGTTGAAAAGCGAAGGGGCCACACTTAAAATGCCTCCATGGAAAAAAATGACCTGAGGGGACACGGAGAGATGGAAGAAAACGAGGTGGAGGAGTAGTTGGGGGGAGGTAAAAACAACTAGGGCTCCCCTTGTAGAGGGCAAAACAGACTGAGCGTACTCATGGATATTTCTAGCTGTGTATAATAATTATCTCCCTGCCTCTCCTAGTCCTAGTTGGGCTGTAATTTTAGTGTTATGTTAGTTACTCACAGCAGCTCATTATAACTGAGAGCTCCAGTCCAATACACTTCCAATTTAATTGGCTTCATCCATACTGTAGAGGGAATATTCAGCATCATGATGCAGCTGCTTTTCAGGTCACAGATACTGCCAGAATCTATTTCCTAATTCTCTGATACTTCTACTCCAGCGAAGCCCAGTTATTCTCCCGATCTGACCTGCACAGCTCCCTCTCTTCTCTTCCCTTCCCTTCTCTACAAATCCATCTGTGCCTGTTCATCCCTGGCACTCACTTCAGATCATGACCGGTCTCTAAACATCTAAATCATAGAGAATGCAAGGCTGTGAAAGTTTTGGTCTACGGCCAAAGCAAAGTTGCTAATACTCTCAATCTGGACACCCCCGGATCATCTAGAACCAAGAAAAATAACAGAGAGACAGGGATGGATCCTTTTTGCAGCATGGGCCAGTACAACATGACCCGTCATCATTTATCTATCAGGAGAAGCAGAGTGCGGGCCAGGCAACATCTCTAGCTCTTGTCTTCATAAAACAAACAAAATGTACTAACCCAATTTCCTAAAGTTCATAGTGATAAGGATGGTATCTTGCCTGTATAATATACATCTACTTGATTCACTCTGCTAATTCCCTTTCCTTTTCCATTTCAATAGTGGAATACTCAATGAATAGTTAGAGCTGCCCCACTCTATACCCTCTTCAACCTACTGTATCCATCCAAATCTGAAAGGGAAACAAGTAAAACTTCAGATCCAGCACCAAAGCACCATTGACCACTAAAAGGCTCTCTACCATGTAGGTTCACCTACTGTAAATACACACTACCAGACCACAGTTTGGTCTAGTTGAGCCTTATTTAAACCACTAATGCTTAGATGTCTCCATTTATTTTTAACCTCAATCTCTTACCACTCTGTATAAACAGACTGACAGAAAGTGAAAGATAGAAAGAGAGAGAAAGGGGGAAAGGGGTAGAGAAACCCCTCTCAAGGCAGGCAGGTCTGATGAAGACATATCATTACTAGACAAATACAAGCTTGTGCTAGGGTGGTTTTAAGTATCTGTATGGGGGCATTACAGTAGGTGCCTGTGTGCTCCCACACCCAGCTGAGAAAACCATCTTCCCTGGGCCTTTAGGCCCCGGAGGCCCCCACACAATGCCTGTCTTCATACTGGTTTAATACACATCATTCACACAGGGGAGAGAAGGGGAAATATGGCGGGTTTAGGTTCAGCTGCTCCAGCCTTGGGAGCAGTGCTACCACGGGGCTTCATTTACAGACAAAATGTATGTCAATATTCACATAACATGAATTTAAGTGTGTGTTTGTGTTTGTGTAACTTATATGCATGTACAGACTGCAGGATTTTCCGATGGTCTGAGCGAAAAGAGAAATGTTTCAATGTTTCTCTGATTCCCACCAAGGGGTCTAGGCAGACTTTTCTTCCCCACTTTCTTTTTCTCTTGTCCGCTGTTCCTAGAATGATGATGATGGCTTTCGCATAAGCAATAAAAGAGAAGACATCTTGTTCAGTTCAAGGCTCAGTATAGTATGGTAGGGCTATTACTGCAGGGCTTACATCACACTAAAAGTTCAAGGGGCTTAAACAGTGTGCGATTCAGGCAGTTGGTGCTGCCTAGGAACCAAAGAGTAAAAATATCCTGGATAAAGTTTTTCCTGGATAAAGTCACATAACTAGGGATGGAAATATTGATACAGCATATAGTAAAACTTTCCTCCAAAGTACTGTATTGATACAATGACACTAACAATAACAATGAGTATTGGGATATTTTCTTTCACATTAGAGATTTAAATAAATTATGGAAAAAAGGTCATTGGAAAAAATGCTAGAAAGTCTATAGTGCCTCTATAGTGTTTTAGTTCTAGTAATTGATGGTTTTTACTTTTAAATGAAGTGATAAATTGCAATATTGAGTACTAAATCACAATACTCCACATTTCCACACTGTATTGTGGACTATGTATTGTGATAATATTGCACTGGGGGTCTCCAGTGGGTCCATATCAGTCTAAAGTGTGCACTTAAATGAGCAGATATCTAACATTTTAACTCAGAACCTAAAATCAACTAAATCTCTGATCCACCCATTCTCTCTCTTCCTCTTTTCCTTCACCCATTCTTACCCCCTCCAGGTCCCTTCAGGGACTGCTACCAGGTGCGGCAGGCAGGCCACAGCACCAGCGGGATGTACCTGCTTAAGACAGATGGTAGTGAACGGCTGATCCAAGCCTGGTGTGAACATGGCCTGGACAATGGAGGATGGACCGTGTTGCAAAGGAGGAGAGACGGCTCAGTTAACTTCTTCAGAAACTGGGAGAACTACAAGGTAGGGTCAGGGAACTCATTCACTCAAAAAGGAGAGAACTAATAAATGGTATACAGCAGAGTTTGATGAGACCGCTTAACAAAAAAATCATGTTCTTCATGAGAAAATATCACCACTTCTCACACTAGCAGTACCATACCAGTCGAAACCTCTTAAACACAAGAGAAAACCATAACCACAGCTCTCCCAATCTTCTCTTACATAAGAGACCTAGCATCGCCAGCTCATTTGAGGCTGCTAACCAAGCATTTGCTCCATCATTGTAAAAAGCCATGGACCTTCTCACACCAAAATTGCTCTGGAACTGCAGCCAGCGACCTACATACATACGCATGTAATCAGAGAGCCCCGGTGGGCCGAGAAGGAAACGCAGCTTCTTCCCCCCTCGCTGTTGAAGCGATCCCTCCTTCCTTTCCTTTAGCCATTGCTGGTGAGATGTGATCCAGGATCTGACAGAGCCAGCCGGACAGAAAGATGAAGGAACGCAGCTGTTTTTATAGCACCCAGAGCAAAGGGTGACACTGATACACAGCCTGACAGAAATGATTGGTCTCTCTGTAGTTGCTATAATAACTGGGGAGAGAGGAGATTTCCCCTGTCTTAAAATGATACATAGAAAAAAAAGAGTAGAATCAAAGGCTCTGAAAATTTGCATGCTGTAGGGAACAGGGAAAGAAATGCGTTTGAGACCTTTGCTCCATTCAACTCTCCATCCCACCACTCCCCCTGGCCTGCCACCAACTAATTCACCTTGACTGAGAAACCAAAGAGCAGAACCTTAACACATTATTGCCCCAATGGGGAACAGATTAAATTCCATTTTGTTTGATTGCGAGCACCAGGCTCACTTGGACTCAGTACTCTGCCAAGAAATCCTATTATCCTCACTCTGCTCTGCCTCTGTTTGTGTCCTTTGGATGTGACTTTGCCTGCCCTGATGACAGAAAAGAGACATCCATTCGCTTCACCAATTAGCTGATCTCACACTGTAGACTAATCAAACTCAAATTAAGACTCCATTTTGTTGGTACGCATCACAGAATGGGTTTAATATAGGTTTTGCCATTAAGGTAGACCACAACTGAAATACTGAATAACACATATGCTGTGGTCCTGCCCCCCTACAGAAAGGCTTTGGAAACATAGACAGTGAACACTGGCTGGGGTTGGACAACATCTACAACCTGGGGAAACAGGGCGACTACAAGCTGATGATAGAGCTGGAGGACTGGACAGGGAAGAAGGTGTACGCCGAGTACAGCAGCTTCCACCTGGAGCCGGAGAGCGAGGGCTACCGCCTGAGGCTCGGCACCTACCAAGGCAACGCCGGGGACTCCCTCAGCAGCCACAACGGCAAACAGTTCACCACGCTGGACCGCGACAAGGACGCCTTCTCTGGTAGGGGGATATACCAGTGTAAATTCAAACTGCTTTTAGGATTCATATGTCAGTATTACTGAGTAATAACAGAGCAGGAAATGTGAGCCACAGCTTAGTCTGTCCATTGCGCTGATCTTTTATTTCCTGATGTCTCCATGTTCCCCTCTCCTCCAGGTAACTGCGCCCACTTCCATAAGGGCGGGTGGTGGTACAACGCCTGTGGCCAGACCAATCTGAACGGGGTGTGGTACAGCGGGGGTGTCTACCGCAGCAAATTCCAGGACGGCATCTTCTGGGCGGAGTACGGAGGAGGTTTCTACTCCCTCAAGTCCGCCCGCATGATGATCCGGCCGATCGACTGAAATCTGGGACCGCGGCTCCGCTCAAATGACCTTTGACCTTCCCCCATTTCAGTTTCCCCCCTCATCTTTACCCAAACCATGAATAAATAATGTTAAGGCAGAAGCAAAGAATCCCTGCCAAACTTTATCTGTGCCAGGTGAGAGACGGAGGAGGAAGAGACGGTGCCGTATGTCCGTGGCCAGACAGTAATGACTCCAGCAGCCTGTGCAGTGGCCAGCTCCCAAGTTGACTCTAATGCTGAGATGAAAGATTGATGCCGTTGCCCTCCCTCACTCACTGCTCTTCTCCACCTCTCAGACTGGACAGTAATAGCCCATCTAGCTCCCTGGGACCATTCAGTATTATTCTCAAGTGTCCTATTCTACTCACTATTGTTGAAACTCAATATGTAATAAAGGGAAACGGTCATTTATTAAGGACATGATTTCTTCTGAGCAGCTAATGGCGGAGACTCATTGGAAGTGGTGATGCCCTGACCAAGAGTCTTTGGATGTCTAATCTTACTAGCATGAGAAAATGAATAGAATTTGAAGTTGTGTGTTGCCAGTTAGAAGAATATTTGACAATCAAACGGTTAAAAGAAAGGCCTTGCTACACTTACTGTCTTGTACTGTACATACTACTTGTTTCTGGGTTTTGGCTGGTCATTTGGGGCCACAAACCCCTAAGAGAAAATGGACTCACGCAACAATGTGCTTGTCCAATGTGTGTTCGGCTGAGCTGGCTTTGGTATGTAAATATCTTTGGCTTTATTTGTGAAAGTTAATTTAAGAGGTATGATTCTACTCAGGCCGAATGTTGCCATTGTTGTCTCTCTGCCATCCTTCTGTTATTTATCAATGTATTTATGTTAAGTATAGTCACGGCCATAATCTATTTAGCCCTGTTATACATTTTTTTTTTTTTAAATCCCATTTACAGATACAATACACACTCATGAACAGAAACACACACACATATACACACACACACAAAATAATCAACACAAAAACAATCCAGAGTGAACGCATGTCTAGTTGACAGGAGGATGGAGTACCTGAGACATGCATTGCCATACAGTTTCCTTCCAAGTTGAATTAAATCATTTTGTAAACACTAAAGTCTCTCTCTTCACTGAGCTTCATTGTTCCAATTCAACATGTCTTAATGAAGAGTTTCATTGCAAAATCCACTGTTTAAAAAACTGCTCTTACAAAATGATTACTGGCATGAATGTAAAACTTTAAATATTACTGACATTATCAGCCATCTAAGACCTTTATTTGTATACAAAACAATCATGCAATCATCTCTTTAAATATGGAGCAATGAATATGAGGCATAAGTTTTTTTCCAAAGACGAATATACAGTGTTTTGAAATGAAACTCTTCAAATATTTCTCCGGTCTCAGCAGTGGATATGGTGTGCCTTTACTCCAAATAGAATTTATGATGTGTAACAGCAGGATTTGACATTAGCCTTCTGATTAAAGTGCAGTACGAGCTGTCAAGGGTTTGGAAGATGGTCGGGGAAAGGGATGATTTATATCTGCTCCTCCAGGGGATAAAGGGATGGAGAGATGGAGGGATGGACAGATGATATAGGTCTACTGCTGTGCTAAATACTGGACTGACGCAATCTCCCTGGACTGCCAAGACGATCTAATAATTAAAGAATGTGAACAGATAAAAAAAAAAAATGAATTGTGACCATAATGAGACTACAATGGATAACACATTTCTGTTGTTGTGAAAGGAAGAAAGTTAAAGGAAGAGAGAGGTGCGAGAAAAATCTGTAAAGGATAAGAGACAGTTCTCCAGATACAGACAGAAGTATATCAAGCGAGGGATAAGAATAGATAACAGGAGGACATAAAATGACGCAACAATCAAAGAATTTAGACATAAAATGGGTGAACAGGAGAGACGGGCGAGGATGAAAAAAGGTGATAGACAGATAAGAAAGAGGGCGGGAAGCATTCCTTCCACATAAAATGCTTGAGTTTTTCCTTCCCTAAAATATATATCCTGAAATTATGGTTCCCCTCTGAACCTTTCCCTCTGAGGAGCTGTAAGTCAGCGCAGAGAAGAGCAGCGTGACGCAAACACCGCAGGAGGAAGAAGCTAACGTACGCGTTCAGTCTACACATTTAAACTTACATACACACACAGGTACACTGAAACTACGGGAACTGAGCCAACAAACCTGGCAGCTAGTCTTGATGTCACCCGTCTAAAATACAGTAAATCCATGCAGTCAGAGAGACTCCAGCCGGGCCGGGCCTTAGGCTGCTGTACTGTAGGTCATGGAAACCAGTAGGGAAACGAAACCCTTAAAAATAAAAAATGGAGAGCGTCGGTTGGCTGGCTTCTCTGATCTGACACTTTGCCCCTGGTGCTTTCCATTACACTGGTTCCTCCACAGAGCTGCTTGCGCTATACCAACAGCAGCAGCACCAGCATGCTGGAGCAGATGGGAGTCGGGGGCCCTGTGCCTGCTTCTGGCCCTGTGTAGTCTCTTTCTCCATTGACACAGACCTGGCACCAAACACGCCTATTACAGCATCCACAGCACCAACACTGACTCTTAAGCAAACTGTGGTAAAATTACATCAAGGCTATCGTAAGTATTATTGAGCCATTACTTGATAGCGTACCATTCAGATATGTATAATGTCTTAGACGTAAAGGATAATGAGTTCCAAGTGTGTGTGTGTTTTCCTCAGTAGAACCTTGCTGTTCTGAGGGCTCTTTGTCCCACCGTGATTGGCTGGCGAACAGGAACAAGTTCATCTGTGCATTTAACAGGGTGGCGCTGTGGTGAGAGCAGACAAGAGGGGGCTGTGTCTGCCAAGCCTAATAGCAGGTCAGAGTTCACACAGTCACACACACACACACAGTTCAGCACAAAAGTATCACTGTGGGAAACCAATGTCTGGTGACTATGCAGCAGACACAGGGCCTTCTCTCCAGTCCTGTTATCACCACAGATAAGCATCGAGGAAGGAAGTTGGTCATTCGATCTCCATTCCACGCGCAGAATACACAACCATAAAGATACAAATGGAGCAAAGACACAGAAACTCTGCAGGGAGTCACAAAATACACAAAAAGATAACCAGATTATAGAACTAGACCTGCATACGGTGTGTTCAGCGTATAGGAAAACACACATGGTAGTTTTAGCCCTCTGCTGTGGGTTGAGACTTCAATTTACACCCAGAACCGGATTCAACAGGTACTATGTTTAGTAACCAGAGAGATAAACACAGTGCAGACAGAAAGACACCAGGAGACACTAACCCCAACCCAAATGTACCCATCACACCCAACACGTACGAATTGTGGCGGCGGTCTTTCATTCTTCCCGCTCATCATTCCCACTTTCTCTCAGAGGGACCCGCGGTGGATTTATGACGGAGGGGAATGTCCGAGAACAAGAGAGTGGCAGTTTCCCTCCAGTGTGCCAACTTGGCTCGGTCCAGCCGCGAGGATAGCCAGCTGGTCACACATCACACATCCACACACATCATTGACAGGCTCACAGACTGTAAGGAAACATACACACACTCTCACTTTCTTCCTCACACACGCACACGCACAAATGATACAAAATAGCAGGCACACACACAGACTCCACCCTTAAGAACAGCCAACTAGTCACACATCACCAACACGCTTACCGAACGGAAAGTCTCCCCCTCTCACTCACAAACACACGCACACACAATGAGGACATGCAGTCAAACTGGCAAATTTGTGCCATTTCACAGCATTCGCTTTGCATTTGTCTTTGCAGTTTCCTAAGCTTCCATGACAGAGTACGATGGGGAAAAATGGGTGGCTACGTGTTTCTTTAATGCCACACTGGTCACCGGAGCTCTTTGTGTTTGTTTGTACATACTTGCTTGTCAGTTTAAGTGACTTCAAGTTTGAATTACATAGCAGAAGCTGTGATCTGAGCAGGACGGTAAGACAAAAGGATAGTTGTAAAGGGATCTCGAGTAAAAACAAGAACAAGCTGTACAACAATAAAACCATGAGA
>NW_027280360.1:17500-49353 GCF_046629955.1 Centroberyx affinis
AGACCAGAATGACCCAGAAGTGACTGGTACCATGTAAGGCTTGGACGAATGGGCTGGAAGTACTGAAGCAAAAAAAAGTCCTCCAGTGTGCGGGACAACACCACTGTATTCTCTGAACACCCCATCACCTTCCCTTCTAAATCGCCCTGCAACCATTTCAATATCATAAGCCTATGAGCCTTAAATTCACACCCGCAGCCACAAATCAGCAAGTTGCTGATTTGTCTCTGCACAAACAACACAAAGACAAATTCCTGTGCATTCATCATAATGGGCAAATGAAGTGACTCTGACTTGTTCTCTCCTTGCCGCCTACTAAATGGACTCACCGGTTCTCTTCTGCTCTGCTGGCTCCCAGAACGTGATGCCAGCAAAACAAGAAGTGAAGGAAGGGGAATATGGCTTCGGCTCATGCTAAGGAGCTGTCTGGGACTCTCCATCCTGCCGCTCCAAGTCCCATTATTCAAAAAGCTCATTTTCCTTGGCTCACAACAGCTGAATGTGTGTAACTAACATCTTGAATCGCCGTTTGGGATCTGCCATACATGGGGAAGTTTCCACAGCAACACATTCTTGTTAGATAATCTCATATTTATACTGGAGGGCAGTAAACTGGGTCTTACAGGGGCCTGGCAGAGAAACTGGAGGGGGATTAAAGGGTACGGCTGCCCCTTGCGTCATTACCCAGAACTTCTTGTTGGTGACTTCACAGGGCACGGAGAGAGCGTGCCATACACACCCAAACACACACATTTGAAAATGCTCCAACACGTGCTGCACCTTCACTCAAAAGCACATTAATTACTTCATGTATGCCTGAACCGAGGGCCAGATAAGGACAATGTGCTGTGAAAGAACCTGCCTTCCTTTCAGATCTGGGTTGCCTGGGGTGTATTTATGAAGCATATGACTAGCAGGGGGGAGATGTGGAGATTATTAGGAGCTGTGAGTCAGGATGTCTACACATCATGTTCCCGACTGGAGGCGTTTGAGTTCTGCCATGACAGCCAGGGCTTCAAAAAACCCTGTCTCTAGGAGAGCCGGGGTGATGATTTGGTACTTGGAGGATGGAGGGAGAGGAGACGATGGAAAGAAGGTCTGTGATCTCTCCATTCCTACTTGGCCAAGGGTCATAAATTTTGAACACTCCAAAAGGAGCTGTTTTCTCTCTCTTTACTCGCCTTTTGGGGGAGACTTGAGGTCAAGGTGAATGAGATTTGAGTACACACTGAGTGGTGTGTGTGTGTGTTTCAAGTGCGTCTCACCTGGTTGAACCTGCGAGTGAAGGCCACAGCATTCGGGGCAGAGCTGTGCTTCTCCTTCTTGTTCCAGCCACAGCTTGACAGCTCCTGAAAACAAACAGTCAGAAATGTACATTACGCACAGAGACACCCTGCCATTTTGGACACGTCAGCATTTCACTGAATGTCCTTAACAGTCTGCTCCGAGTTCATTCAGTGGGAAGTGAAGGGGAGGCAGAGAGCAGGGGCATGACAAGGGAGGGAGAGGGAGAGAGGGAGAGAGAGAAAGAGAGAGAGGGAGAGAGAGAAAGAGAGAAAGAGAGAGAGAAAGAGAGAGATAACAAAGAATGGCCACAAAAACAAACCAGGAAGGTCTATGCAGGATTGAATTCTCCCCCAGTGTAAAGCTGTGTTCTCATTACTACATTAGAAACTAAGGATTACTAAACTATGGACTGATGCTGCTCATTTAAGTACAATTTTGTAGAACCAAGTCAAAGCTTCATGTCTAGGCTATATTTTTTAAATCATAGCTCAACCATTGTTTAAAAATCTTAAACCAGTGTAAAAAATATTTAGAATTTGATTCCAAAAAATCTGTTTTTGCAAGAAAATAGTATCATACGAATGACAATTACACTACTACATACTACTCCTATGCCAAGTAGCAGCACCAGCAGTAGTAGTAGCAGTAGTAATAGTAGTAGTAGTAATTTCAATATAATTTTTAAGGGGAATTGATTTTGGAACCGTAAACCCCCAACAACACCCAGGCAAACTCATTTCTGGCCATCAGAGTACCAGGCTGGACTGAGTTTGGCCTCAGCTGCCTTCCTCAGCGGTGATGAGGTAGAGATGGAGACCACACAGACGCTGCGAGGGGAACCCAGACCCTCCTTTGGCCCCAGCAGGCCGCTCAGAGGCCAGGGACACTGACGTAACAGTAGGAAAAATGTTGTGCAAGCTCCTCTCCTAGGTCCTGCCAGCCCGGCCGGCTCAGGCTACGATGTGAAACAACTGAATCAGGCTGCAGCTCCCCCACACAATACCCCCTCTGAGACCAACTGTCTGGAAGCAACAGCCTCCACCAACTGCTCACAGCTCCCCAAGCCCAGACCACATTAGGACGGCTCCATGCAAAGGAGATGTCATGCTCATTCAAGTGTGAGCGTGTGTGCGTGTGTGTGTGCGCCTTCGTTAGAGCCAGCCAGCGGGGGTAAAGAAGCTACATATCGAATACAGATGTTAAAAGCAGACATTTGCAAAAGCAGCGGGGGCGAGGTGATGCCTCTGGGTCTGTGTTGGCTGAGTCAGGAGGAGGAAAATGGAAGGAGTGGAGGGGAAAAAGGAGGACAGTGGGGGGAAGATGAAGGGGACAGTGGTAGACTGTCAAAAGTCCACACTGTAGGAGACCCAACAGCAGTGTTTTCAGTGAGGTTTGGTAGAGTGTGAGGAGTCTCCTCTCTGGTTGACCCAAATCTACACAGAATGTGAGTCTGAGTGTGTTGTCCACGTCAGGAGAAGAAGCAGAGAGTAGCCGAATCAGTGGGTAGGAAGCTCTCGCCTGTCTCACCGTTGAGAGCCCATCGTTTATTTAACATCGGCCCTTTTTTAAATAAGCGCCTGCCATCTTGTCAATCATTCTCCTCTCCGTCTTCCACACTAATGATGATTCCCAGACAAAGATGTTCCACAGTGAGTGGGAGGTGGGAGGTGGGAGGTGTGTGTGTGTGTGTCTGTTTGTCTCACAGCTCAGACCACTACCTGACCACCCAGGTAGACTGTAGACCTGAGGAGAGGCACACAGACTGTCCTATGTCTGTCTCTCTCGCAAAGACCACAACATTTCAACAAATCACACAACACTGGACCACCTAGGCCCGCTTTCTGAAGTGAGAGGAGCCTCCTCATGATCCTAATCTATGCCATCTATCCATTTCACTGATTTTGACCAAACAGTAAGGGTTTGAAGTTAGATGTTGTGGCTAATTCAGTAATACTCTTTTTTCTTCAAGAGTTATTGTGTAATAACCAAGGCCAGTTGCCTCATTTGTGGAATCAACGGGGAACTGATCCACAGGCTATCCAAAAGCTGTTAAGACTTTATTTCCTTTATTTTCTTTGACTTTATAGTCTCATTTCACACTGAGGCATTAAAAACTACAGGCACCATTTAAAAATCTGACAGCAGCCGAGTCTTTAGAGAAAGGCTTTGACGAGGCAGCTCTGGTAAGGAGAGGATCTTAAATGCTGCAGTAAAGAGCGCAGTAAAAAAGCCCGCTCCGCCAAACCACAGACAGCCTGTCATTTCCACATGCTGGCCCGGCTGAGCAGCGTTTTCATTAAGACTGAGTCCTATGGGGCTGCTAGAAACTTGCTGTTTTATCCACACTGTTGGGTACGTATAGTCGACATGAGGGCTGGCAAGGAAAACTAACCTCAACTCTGATTGAACCTTTAACTGAGATGCAACTTGTAATCCTTAACAAATAACAAATGATAGGGCAAAAAGAGCTTAACAGCTACATTTAGACTAAGCTCTCTTGCCATTTTGTGTTAGTCCCAACCTGGAGATCATTGATCATTCACTCCACCTTGGTTTAAAGCAAGGGTAGACTACATTCTACTTCTGCATGTACATTATGAGGAGTATTACATAAACAAAGTCACAGGCTGAATAAACTAACCAGCTGCAGCCAGGCCACAAACTAGGATGATTTAATGTGAGATACAACAGCCATTCCTCTTGTTTTTGTCTACATGGTGAATGGAAAGCTGAAGTGCAGAGATCATTGGGAACATTAGGGAGAGGCCACAGGGAAACACTGGGAGGGACGATAAAGATGAGGAGCAGGGTGGAAAGGAGGACGACGAGGAAGAAACTGAGAAGGGGAGCAAGTGAGACCGAGAGAGAAAGAAAGCAAATTGCAAGAGAGAGGGGAGATTGTGGAGAGTGAGATTTACTGAAGTTGACAAAGACTGTAATGGAAAATCTGTGCAGTTCTGCCTGTGCCAGATCTGTACTTTAGCTTGATGTGAGGCAGGGGAACCCTAATCTGATTGCCAGGGTTATTCCTCTGGGTGTACAGTGCCACTGGCCTACAGATTTACCTGTGCACTTTTCATACCATAACATTACCCACTCTCTAACTGTGTGTGTGTGTGTGTGTGTGTGTGTGTGTGTGTGTGTGTGTGTGTGTGTGTGTGTGTTTAATTCAGGCCAATGACATGGATCGTTCCCTCTGTCAGACAGCTCTATAGACTCTGGCAGGGGCCTACAAGCCTGAGCGGCAGCCTCCATTACCTTGTTGTGTACACCATGGATAAAATTACTTTTCCAGGCGCTCTCCTTTATTACATGTAGTGTATGTAATTCTTACAGGAGCACAGAACATAATGTCAAGGCTTGTGTAAAGAAACTAGACAAATAAAATGTGCAGCTAGACATAAACACCTACACTCAGACATACAGATTTCAGCAAATGATAATGCAGTCCGGGCTCCTACTGAGAAACTGTATGTGACTTTCACATTTCACATCTCAGTTTCAGTTTCAAATGTCTGCAAACTGAATGTTTTTAATCTCACAATCAATGCTGGATTTCATTAAGATTGCAGGTGAGTCAGGGCATCAGTGTGTGAATTGTTTCCTGTTCCAACTATGGAAAAAAAACAAAGACGATTCTCCCCCTTTCCCTCTCCATCCCTCAATCTCCCTCTTCCCCTCTACCTCCATTTCATAAACAGCCAGCTGCGAATCATCAGCGGCATGTCTCATTACGAAACCCGGAGCACTGAGAGAGACAGAAAAAGGAAAAAAAGGAAGAGATAAAAGGGTGAAAAATGCCCTTTGCTGTTCTCTTATTCCATCCCAACTGCTCTCCACTTGCTCTCCTTTCCCTTACACATCTTTCACTCTCTCCATCTCTCTTCTCAGCTGGTCTATCCATACTGTAATGAGGCGACATCCAATCTAGCTCACGCTTTCTAAACAGAACCAGACCTCGGCTAGAACTACCCATTAGCAATCCCTGCCGCATAAATTTAGATGAAAGAAAAAGCTTCAGCTGCATGTTTTCCACAGCTCAACAAGTTCCCCAATTTCTCCTCCTCCCTATGATCCATCTTGTCATTTAATGGCTTTTCAGTTTGCAGACCAACAGCCAAGAAACATGTCGGAGATTCATCTGGGGGGTGTAGATTATATGTCGGTCTGTGCTCTAGATTATTGTACGAGACCAAAAGAATTGACTTCTGGAGTTTCCATCAATCATACCTGTACTCCAAAAAGAACACAGGATACGATAAAGCATCGAAGGCTCTCTGTTCAACAGATCACTGTCAATTTCTCTGCCACCTCGCAGCATTTTCCCACTCTTTATATAAACCGGGAATATTACGGAGCGCTGATGAAAATCATAACAAGCCTCGTACATGGGAATGTCCCATCTGCTGACACTTTGTAGCATCATCAAAGGCAGATGTGTTTAGATTCTGTGTTCAACATGGCAGACAATAGGGCTGAGCGATATTGACAAAAACTCAAATTGCGATTATTTGACAGAATATTGCAATTGCGATTTAAAGTGCGATTCATATCATCACAAGTTTTTCTTGTCATACATTTTTTAGAACTGTAAAAGAAAGTGATTTTGTTAAAAAACATAGATGTCAGTGTGCAGGATTTACTGAGTTTGAGTATGATGAAAGGTTTTCACCAATACTGTACTTGATTCATGGACCAAAGATTACCTGGAGCATTAAAACACCTCTTAAGCAATTAATTGCAGCCTCTGCGATTTGTAAATTGTAGAAGTTCATATTGCAATTTTGATTTTTGTTCGATTAATTGTTCAGTTCTTGTGGACAACACAATGCTCCAGACATGACGTAACACAGGTCAAACCCTGAGCTTCCGTACCCGGCTCTTAACTGTCAGGGTCATTTTGCAGGTTTGACTTTACTTACCCAGGACTTACTGGGGCCTTTCCAGTATGAAAAGGATATTACATACGCTGGCCTCTCCAGTCTGCCACTATCCAGCCTTTTCCCTACTAAGAAGGAGAAGGACAGTGAGGGTGAACTATCCTTCCTGCCCAGAGGGATTGGCCAGATTTAACCCATCTCCTCTCACTCTTGCAAACATTGGTCTCTCCATCTACGTGTAATCTTTTATCGCTGTTGTGACGTGACCTATCCCTCCTCGTCCGGAGGGGCTGGCCAGACCTTTCAGGCTCCCCTCCATACATCTGCTCCATGTCAGTGCTGGAACACTTGACTTAACGAGATCCTCTGTTCTACTGCAATCACGTCTGGGGCATTTGCTCCGGCTCATGCCAGACTGTCTGTTTATGCTTCATACACACATGTAAAACTTTTGTAAACACAACCACACATAATCGTGTTTGGACACTCAGTCTCTCTCTCTCAGCACCTCTCTCTCTCTCTCTCTCTCAGTCTCTCTCACACACACGCATATTATATTAAATCTGTTATGATGTGTTTATGGAGAGAAGAAAAATAAAATCTTAAACGCAGATATTACCAGGCCAAGTCATAGCTAGTTTATGGCGACTTCAACTAGAAGTTAGTACAGTTATTATGGAAATTACTGCAGTCTTGGGAGAACAACATAATACCAGTAACATTAGAGCAGCTCAAACATAAAAGTCTGCTGATACAAGAACTTGTATTTAAGTTGTGCAGATGACAACGTTTCCATTATACACTAATAAGACTTAAGGGCAAGCTTAGCGAACTCTGCTGTAAGGACATGCATAAAGCGTGCAGTAAAAACATTTTTTAATCACTATGACCACAGACCAGAAGCACTTGGAAGCGATCTGTTGGAAAATCTGATCCTTATGTTGTTCGTTATTATGCAAAATGTTAAAAGATGTCAACTTTAATCGCTTTAAGAGCATCTGGGCATTTCAGAGGTTGGTAATGCTTGGAACTCTACTGGAGATATCCGACCCAAAATTGACTCCTTCACATCTATTTTACAGATCACATCATGGAAAATGACACACTCGTTGCCTTCTGCATTTCACCCCCCCCATCTGAAAAAAATGACAGTGCCACCAAAATATTTCTCCATAATGATATCGCAATTAACTCTAATGAGTACTGAAAGTAACTGCTCTCCATTTGTTTGCGAGCCCACCTTGGACTACCACTTGTGTGTTCATGTATATTTTAGGATTGTAACATGGCATTTAAAGGGTGTTTAAAAGTTTAAAAAAAAATGGCTGTGAGACAGTAAAAACACTAACTATTGTACCACTCATGGATCCAGCCAAGTTATTCAATATTTTCCTATTCAGTCAAAGAACAGAGTGATACAGCAGGAACACACACACACACACACACACCTGTTTTTCCCATCCTATGTCTGAGGGGCAAGGAGACTGACAGCAGTGGAAACTCCAGTTGAGTTCAGTTCAGTCATGGCTGTGTAGCTTTTTTGAGGGACCGCTCAGAGACAAAAGCTCAGTGAGAGCAGGAAGAGCCTCTCTGTCCCTGCCAGGATGCTGCTGGGTCACTCTGCATACTGTACACTCTGCTCCTTCTCCCCCTCCAGACCGCAGCCTTCATCTCCTCGTCAGCCGCCCCCTCACTCAGACCAATGTGCACATCAAGCTCTGTTCCAAACAAACACCCCCTCCCTCATTTCCCCTGCATCTTTCCTCTGTCCCACTTCAAATCCCCCCATGGATCTCACCACCTATAGTCCTCCTCAACAACTCGAACTACATCCCCGCCCCATCGACTCTCTTCTCTGTCCTGAACTGTCCTTACCATTCTTTTCCACGGCGCTACGCTGGACCTGAATGCAGGGGCAGATTTTCATGAGGCTTATAAACCCCATTCAGTCGGTCAGTCATTCTGCAGTCAGTCAAACCAGACAGAGTACGGGCCATGTTAGCATTCATAAATCCCTCAGTAGCCTCAGTGTGGACCAGGCCCAGCAGAGTTAAGACGTGGAGGCTGGAGTCCAGACAGCTTCAGTGCCTTCTCAGTGGGGAAACATTAAGTATCACTGCTTAGACAAGCACTGAAGACAGATTTTAATCTCTGTTCTTTTCCATTACTCAGACACAACAAGCAATAAAAAAACTCAAAGAAAATCAAGCTAAACTATTCTAAAAGACACCCTTCATTGTGTCAATAGGGACATTATTGTTTAAATTGAATCATAAAATGGTTCTGGGATTGATATGAGGCCATGCCAGAGGAGTGTGCATGCTGTTAGCTGAGATTGACACAAGCCAGTGTTGCAGGCCTGAAACAGCAGGAGCCAGGCAGTGCAGCAGCACACTGAGCTGTGGTCTGTGTGCTGCTTTTATAAGCCCACGGTGGCCAACCTTAAACACAGGTTATCCATGACTGCTGTCAGATCCGGCCTAACAGGCCGAAAGAGACGAGACACAAGCTTACACTGGCTCTCACTGAGGCAACGGACAAGGTGTGTGAGAGTGAGTGAGAAGCTAAGAGAGAGTGAGGGTGTGTGTGTGTGTGTGTGTGTGTGTGTGTGGTATGACTTAAGTCACTTTCAGGGACACACACCAGACTTAAGACCAGTTGATTGGGGACGGCTTGTGCAATTGGGGACAAAAGCCGTGTCCCCAATTGGTAAAAAGCTGATTTTTGGGTCAGTGGTTAAGGTTAGGGTTAGGTTTAGGTTTAGGCAAGTAGTGGTTAGGGTTAGGGTTAGGGTAAGTCTCCAGGAAATGAATGTAAGTCTATGTAAATACCCCAAAAGTGACATAAGTAAGACTGTGTGTATGTGTGTGTGTTTGCAGAGGGGCTAAGTCATCCTAACTTGAAAACACATGTAAAGAAGAAACAGCCAAGTTTCATGATTTGAGCAGATGTGAAGGTGACAATTGCATGGCTCAGACTTAACTGTACTCAATTGTGCAATCAATCCCCAAACAATAAAGAAGTGTTTGTGTTTTTCTAAAGCCAGCAAAGGCCAGTAATCCAACAGCTCAATACACACACACACACACACACACACACACACACACAGTTCAATGGCTGCTCACCTCTGGCTGGATGGCTTTGAACACAGGAGCATCCATGAGTGTAATCTGGCCCTGGAGGAGAGAAAACACAACAGCCGTTAGGACCACTATGTTCAGGTCGGGTCACACTGACTCTTTAACATTAGTCGCAATGCCCAAAATAACCATATAACCAGAAAACCATCACATTGTACAGGTCACAAAGATCAGGCTTTGTAGGTATATTCCACAAAATATTGTGTTTTTCCTATCTCAACTGATATTCACCAAACTGAAAAATGAGCATTCAATTCAAAGCATTCAATTTGAAAAGTTCATCTGGCACTAAATTACATGTTAGTGCATTCTCCTTTGTGGTGCAGGGAATCAACCCCGTTTGTTCTGGGAAAGGTCCTTTGACCAAAATGTCAGTCAAGAAAGGTTACAGAAGTGATGTGTGTGTGTGGGAACCTTTTGTCTTCATAGGCTTTGATTTACTTTGGTAGGCTTTGCTTTACTCTAAGGCTTTGCTTTACTCTGCTTTGAGCAAGGGGCTCCACCTTTGCTGTGACAGTGTGCATCACTCAAGACATTGTACTGCGTTGAGTGTTTAGAGTGCCTGCCCGCGTCTGCTCATTCTGTGATGGCTAGATGGGTGTCAAATTTCAATGACATGCTCACTCAACCTGCATTTATGTGAGCAAAGGCCTGAGTTCAGAGACTCAAAACTCATTCTGACACCCGCTGAGTATTTTGATACTTGATATTTGATAAAAAAAAACTTTTAGGTCATGTTATTTTAACTTCAACACGCTGAAATGAGGAAAGCAGAGGACTGGATATTAAACACGCAATTCATCTTCAAGTGGCTTGAATAACCAGGTGGCTTGTTAACCAGACGTGAACCTGAAAGACAGGACTTCTCTGTGGGAGTATAGAGAGAAGTCCAGCCTGTCTGGAGCCAGAGCTTGGAGGGCAGAGAGGATAGAGAGTGCCCTCTTGTGGTTGAATTGGGTAGAGCGAGGGATAAGCATCAAAGCTTAAAGCATGAAGATCAGTGTACAGACAATCTATGAAGAGAAAAAGAAGCTTAAATTTGAACCGTTATAGGATAATCCTGAGCTCCATTACTGCTCACAAGGTAAGGCTCATTCCACAGTAACGTGACTCCCATTCAGTGCCATCATGGAAAGTTTGTGCAGAGCCAGCCAGGGAAATCTATCAGTGTCTGCTGGGTACTGCCAAGCATCATCAATTATTACTGATCCAAACTCTGACCCCATTTCCTGCTCTATCATTCCATCCCCTCCCATCTCAAATCTGCACATCTCATTTGTGCTCACTGAAATGTTTCATTTTCAAACAGTCACACATGCAGTTTAACCAGACAAAGACAAACAGAGAGACAGAGTGAAAGATGCTATCTCTCTCTCTCACTCTCTCTCTCTCACACACGCACACACACACACTTAACTTACTGCATATTCTTCAGGAGTGACCTTCAGGACATCAAACACAACAGCATCAAAACTCTTCTTCAGCTCCGAAGAAGCCTTATCACTGAGAGACTCTGAGCTGCTGCTCTTCTGGAAGAGGACAAACACACAAACACACACACACACACACACACACACACACACACACACACACACACAAACGGTGAACATTTAAGGCTAACATTTCGCTATGCCTTCTAACCAGCGGATGGAAAATTGAATATCAAGGGCAAACAAACAGTTCAGGGAAACAAGGATTGATGGATGTGTTGCTTTAAACAAGTGCACTAGCGCGTTGTAGATGCTCAGGTGGAGAGGTAGAGGGGTGTTGGAGGGGAAGGGTGGGGTGTGTTGGAGGGGTGGGTGGGGGTTATGCATGGTTGGTGTTAACAGGTGGAGTTTTTAAAGTCAGCGTAGTTTCACTCACTCCAAAGTGCTGTGATAGCACAGCGTTCCTATAACTAAAAGGATTGCTGAACAAAATATTTAATTCATGCGCTGACTCAGCCACTACAATACAGAATATCCCCGAGCTACTTCCTGGTGTGTGTGAACGCACCGTGCACCAGGACAGAGCTGGCTCATGCTTGTGTGATTTCTACTGTACGAGCAGGCACTGTATTGCCCTGATGCAGGGTGCTCACTGTGCACTGCAAACATGTTATGTACGAATGAACAGACGAACAAACAAACCACTGAACACACATAATCCTATAAATGTGCAGCGTGCAGCATGTACAAGGTGAAGCCTGAGGACAGTGTGAAGACGCCTGACGTGTGGGCGTGGCCCTCACCTCCGAGACTGTGGCAGCGGCGGTGGTGATGCTTGATTGGCCATTAGGGAGGTCCATCATTCCCACACCATCTAGCTTTACCGCAGGAGACCATTCATCATCCTCAGCTGCAGCAAAGCCCGCCCGGCCCTCTGGACACACAAACACATGGACAGACACACACACACACACAATGAGATACAGTGAGCAAGTTACTATTATCACCTGCACACGCAGCAGACTGATCACTCAAGCTTGTACCAGCAGCACCACCTACTGGCACAAACAGGACTAACAGTTGATTGGATGGAAAGTATTCATCACAGGTTCACTTCATTTGCTTCTAACTCATCTCATGAACTGATCTAATTCATCTGCAGGGAGTTGGTTACGATTACACTGGGGATGGTAGTGAAAGTGCTGATGGGTCTCTGAATGTCCCAGCAAGCCTGTGCATGGCATATGCATGGCCTCTCTCACAACATGCCATTCACTACGCACAAGGGAGGACAGAACAGAAGGAGCTTAGCCTCGGCATTAGGAAGAGATCCTCTGTGTGCTGTGGATTGGGGAAAGCAGTTGTCAGTGTGAGCTGTATCACAAAACGGCTTATAGCAGTCACTAGAAGACGACCTGCTGCCAGTCAGTGACTCTCCACACTCTCCAGGCTGAAGCTACTAACGGCAGGGAAGTTTTTTGTTTATGTCTACTGGCAACAGAGAGTGGTAGAATACATTGTGAAATTCACCAGCCACTCAATAGATTTCACCAGCCAACATGATTTTTAGAAAGAGGACATGCAAGCTGGTGGAATTGACAAAATTACCAGGCACAGACAAATTTTACTATTTTTATTTTTCTTATTTCCCAATTTGAACCTGCTGTATGACTATTATGGATGGATGGGAACAGTGACAGACAGCAATGAAACAGACAGTTCTAACCTGGACTAGAGTGAATTTGTGTGTCATGGATACAAGATTGGAGGCTAGAGTTCAAGTTCAAGTCAAATTTCTTTGCATCAACTGGGAATAACTTCTTATGAGGATGACACTTAAATCATTTCAACATATTCTTATCTGCTCTGCACTGGAAACACTGAATTGTTGTCTTTCCCTATTTACTCCAGCAACTGCAGTCTTTCCGTTTTCCTCCCTTGTTTTTTCTCCAAAGCACGCCAGAGTGACAGTAATGAAGAATAAGGAGCTGCTTAGAACACTGACTTCCAGCAAAAGCATGCCTTCTGTACCAGACAACGCAGGCCTGTGTGTGTGTGTGTGTGTGTGTGTGTGTGTGCCTTATTGGCTGGCTCAAGGCTCAAGATGAAATGGCCCGTGCTTTAGGAACCATTAGTTGCCTTCCACAGACTTTTGCATTCTGCTCAGCCAACAGCAAACACCACAAAGTCATGTCAACTTCCCTCCCCAGCCTTGCATTGTTTGACAGCGGTGCATAATTGCACAGGAAGCTATCACCGGTCTCTCTTTACAAGTCTGAGTCTGTCCTTTATAGAGTCATACATATGCAATTACCTGCCTGGTCTAATACCTATCTTTTTGTCTGAGGTGTCTCTGGACAACAGTGGGGTTTAAAATCACTTGGCTTACACTTGGCTTACCACACACAAACACAAACCCCAGTCCCAGGGTTTTACAGTTTGAGCATTGTTTGCAAATACTCTGAGGAATATGAACATATGCACAAATTAAGAAAACATGCACAAGTGTCAGTTTTCATTGGATATGGTCTCTATTCTTTTGAAAAGAACATACACCAAATGTGTCTACAACACAACTCAATTTGACACTTCTAAATATGATTAGCCAGCATCCAATTTAGCAATACCTGCAGGACTCTGTTTGATGCTGAACTGTTATAACAGCCAAACTACTGCTACGAAAATGATGAGCCATTTCTGCAGGAAAAGTTTAGAGTCAATTAGAGCTGAAACGATTAATCGATTAATCGATTAGTTGTCAACTATTAAATTAATCGCCAACTATTTTGATAATCGATTAATCGGTTTGAGTAATTTTTTAAGAAAAATAAGTCAAAATTCCCTGCTTCCAGCTTCTTAAATGTGAATATTTTCTGGTTTCTATACTCCTCTATGACAGTAAACTGAATATCTTTGGGTTGTGGACAAAACAAGACAATTGAGGACGTCATCTTGGGCTTTGGGAAACACTGATTGACATTTTTCACCATTTTCTGACATTTTATAGACCAAACAACTAATCGATTAATCGAGAAAATAATCGACAGATTAATCGACAATGAAAATAATCGTTAGTTGCAGCCCTAGAGTCAATACAAACATCACCACTGTGATTCTGTTCCTAAACTTCCACGTTTACTGCCAACATCGCTGAGGTTGAAGAGTCACAATTTATATATTTTGTTACTCTCCATCTACACTACTGTGGATCTAACAGACTAAATCAGCAATGCTTAAACTATTGCAGGAGTACTGGTGCTTCACATTAGAAAATGATTAGCCCTTCAGGCGCACAGACACACCCATCATGCCTCCACACCTCCAAAAGCAAACCATCCTTGGAACAGACAAGGCCGTACTTACCAGTTGTGTGTCAGATGTGCATAGTGCTGGAGGTGAGGTTTGGCTGCCCCTCTGTATCGCTGTCTGAGGCCTGTCTTTCTCTAAGGCTGGTTCCTGCTGTCTGTATGAGAGAAGTGAAAAGATCGAGAGAGGGAGAAAGAGAGAAAGAGAAAGAGAGGAAGGCAGTATGATTCATCTGAGCTTCAAGAAAACCCACGCACCCATAAGAAACAAACTTACAGCCAAGAATCCAATACAGAGCGGTCATCTGATAAATCCTAAACAAAGCAACAGCAAGGACAAGACCTGTAGCCGCTGTTCTGGTGTCTTTTTGTGCTGTATCTTCTGTATCATATGACTGTGATGAGCTCACTACACTACATCACTGGGGAGGCAGTTTGGCTGGTATAACCTAAACATCACAAATTCTCAGTAAAACTGGTTTCCCTTATCCACATTCCCAGTAAAACCTTAACTGACAAGAAGCGACACAGTATGGGGCATCTAGGCTAACTGCACTGCCAAAATAACAACTTCAAAATTTACAGACCTAAAACTTGGACCAGTGTTTCTTTTAGAATAGAAGAATTTAAATACAATAAAAAAATAACATTTGGCCTTATTGCTCAACCCAACCCAAACATAACAATTTCAGTTACAGTCTATATATCATGATACAAATATCCAAAGGGCCATTCTCAAACTGCAACACCTACTGGAACTGATCCTGGAATGAACCAAGAAGAGAGTCTGGGTCTCAGAGGCAAAATTACCCACATACACCCTACATCTAAATTTTAATTCGTTTTATTTATTCATTACAGGAAAGACTGAAATGAACATCTGAGTTATAATAGTGTATGATTGTATTAGGCTACAGATTGTATGGAGAGCTGCTCCTTGTTGCCGACCCACACAAATCAAGACTTCATGAGGAGAAGATAGGAGAGAGAGGCGAGCATTTTTAGTTAGAATGGAATGGAAATGAAAATCTTCTGTGCTTTACCACTTCTTAAATGACTTTTCACATTGGCCACTAGGTGTCTCACTACTCTCAGGGATAAAACCCTGTGTGTTGGGCTGTGTGGAACTGAGGAGTGGATTGTGGACAAATGCTGCATGACAGCAGACAGTAGTTGGCCTTTACCCACAGTGTCTGGGATAAGATCTACTCATCCCCTCCAGGTTATCATCATTGCGGATAGTGGTACAAAGCTCACAAGGAGAACAAATAGTGGATTGTTGGATTTCCAACAGCCAAAGTAAGCCCCCAAACACAGATTAAACCTTTGCCTGGAAAAGCCTAAACGTTCTTTCAAAGATCACATTTGACCAAGATCATCACAGGACTCCACTTAAATGAAGTTTAATAGCTGCCCTGAAGAGCCACACTTTTTTGTGGTAGTGACTGATGCAAATATAATTTCCCTAAGTATAAAACCCAAAAAAGAGGTTTAACGAGGGAGACAGTGTCTGCCGTTTCTGGCCGGAGGCCAAGTTCACATCTATAGTCTGTGTGTCATTGTCACACAGCAGAGTGAGTGAGCTGCCTATAGCCTGAACAGTGTAAACACCCCCCGGCTGCTGCCTGTGTCTGCTTGTCTGCTGTCAGTCAATTTGCTCTCTGTCTGAGCTGCTTGTCAGCCATGATCCCAACCAACATAGACCTGTTTACTTCTACCTTCACAACTCCCTACAATGCCCACACCTCCAGCTACAGGACTTTAAAAACATATAGAGACAACGCCCCCAGCCACTGCCCTCCCTACACATGGATCCTCTCACGTCCAGTTCAAACTAGCCAGCACGTTGCTGTAGGCATCCGCCTCTCTGCTCTGGGGAACCTCCCTGCCCCGCTGGTTGTGAACCGAGCTGAAATTTGCCTTGTTTTTTGCAAGATAATTCCACATGTTTGAGTCCCTGGGCTCCACTGCTCTCCTCTGTTCTGCTCTCATCGGCTCCGACACACAGACAGGTTCACTGAGGTTCAAGTACACAAACAGCGAAAGGAATATCATACGAGTGGTGATAAGGTGTAGGGTCTACGTTTGGGAACGCTGGGAATGTCAGAATGGGCTAACAATGTTCCAGCATCAGAAGGACAGGCCTCAAGGAAAGACTTGAAAAGGATGAGAGGGGGAGGGAAAGAATGGCGGAGAGAAGGAGAGTGGTGAGTGACAGAAAGTGGAACGACTTGTGTTGGGGCTTGTGGCAGGGGAAGTGCCGTTAAGCTCAATGTGACTCATCATATTGCATAGCAGGTGCTGTTGAATCAGGCCTTTCTGATTCGGCTTCCTTCCTCTCTCTCCCTCCCTCCCTCACTCCCTCCCTCCAGTCGTGTTCCCAGACTGCTGTTTGACATTCACATGCTGCAGCTCAAACACAGAGACATTGGCTGCCTAACAGGCCTTGTTACTGTCTGGCACAATGCAGGGGCCTGTGTATTAGCGCGTGTTTGTGTGTCAGCGAGTGTGTGTGTGACAGTGTGTTGCCATGTGCATGCAGGCGTATTTGTGCATGTGACGCATTCTGCATCCTCTACTGACCCCTTACATTCCTGTCCCCAGTGGCTCTGAACACAGCCCTCCACCCTCTCTGTGCCCTCCTTACACTGCTCATCTCCCCTCCCTTTCCTCTTCACCTCAACCTCATTTCACAGCACAAATCTTTTGACTTCAAACTGGGAAGTCTGATAGATTAAGACGATAAGGATATGTTCCAGAGGCAGACCGGTCAAAGAGCAGACACTCTGCTCCAACCCAGACTGCTCCAACCAGCCTTCATCTCATTAACTTTTCTATCTGTACACATGTTTATTCACTACTCCATCTCTATGCCAACATGAGACGCGAGCCACCACACACATACACAGGATTAGTGTGTTTGCATGTTAGCTAAGCTTGGCAGGTGTGTGTGTGTGTGTGTGTGTGTGTGTGTGTGTGTGTGTGTGTGTGTGTGTGTGTGTGTGTGTGTGTGTGTGTGTGTGTGTGTGTGTGTCTGAAGGCTGTTCTGGGACATAAACCCATCTTTGCAAGTGTGTCCCTGTTAGGGTTGCAAAATTCCGGGAATTTTCAAAGTTGGAAACTTTCCATGGGAATTAACGGGAATTTATGGGAATTAACGGGAATTTATGGGAATAAACGGGAATAAACCAGGAATTTACAAAATTGAAGGTATGCTCTTAATAGGGAACTTAAATATAGTTGGGGAAAATATATTTTAGCATAATCCTGACTAAAACAACCAGATATCATGCAAGTACAGTTGAATATCTATGCTATTCCTCAATCACATGCACACATAGCACACTGCTTACTGCAGGGCTATTGAGACCACGCCCCCTACATGCACTGTGCATTCCTGTGCATTTTTATTAATTTTTGAATGGGTTGGGTCAATATTTAATAATTAACTCAACATTCATGTTTTTGTTCTTCAATGAAATAATTGATTGTTCAATAAAATATTTAACACTTGATAAAGTTCTACTTACAAATAAATCTGTTTTAATTGTATTATTTTGGATGGATGTCTGCTTATAACAAAACAAATATTTATGCTTGGATATGATACCTTTCCATTAAATTACCCTCAATTCCCAGTTAATTCCCATAAATTCCCATTAATTCCCATTAATTCCCATAAATTCCCATAATTCCCATGGAAAGTTTCCAATTTGGAATATTTCCAAAATTCCCCAGCTTAACTTCCCATGGAAATTAACCGGAAACTTTCTGGAAATTTACCGGAAATTTTCCACCCCTTTGCAACCCTAGTCCCTGTACAGATTTAGTCCTCATGTGTGATCAGGGAAAGGTCAAAAGCTGTGTGAGACTATGAATAAAGGATCGGGCATGTGAGATTGGTGTAAAGTTCAGCGTTAACAGAGTGTTGTGTGAGTTCTCCGACAGTTTTAATAACTCTGCCAGTCCCTGCCTACAGCACTGCAGGCCTGTCTTTGACACTTTTTTAAACAGCCCACGTGCCGCTTTTCTCACTCTGCTCCCACTGTGAGTGAACAGAACCAGAAATCTCCTTCACCCTCGTGCTCACAGCAAGGCTCACAGACCTTACAATTTCTAACAGAGCACAAACAGAGTCCTGGCCAATTCACAGTACGTTCGTTCAAAAAAAACATAAAAGAAAAAAACGAAACACCGAATTTTGGACACAAACCGTAACTAGGCATCACTATTAATCCACGTGTACTTTGGCCCACAGTGCTTCTGGTTTAAAACTGTTTCCTCCTGTCTCCATCTGTCCCTGCCTGTGTGCGCGCATGTATGCGTTGTGCATGCACGTGCATGCCGTTTTGCCTGGCAGCAGGGCTTAAAACATTTGTAAAGCATGCCGCAGATGCACCACAGTCAGGGAGCCAAAGTGGGTCAGTGTGTTGAGCTGAGCAGTGAGGGATGTGACACCCATTAAGCTGTGCTCTCTTCATCTTCTCTTTAGTACACACAAACTCTTACAGCAAAGACATAGCCCAATTACATAGTACAAACACACACACACACACACACACACACACACACACACTTAGCATTCACACTGTTAGGAGCTGTAGGCCTACTAGGTCAAAGTCAAAGCTCTAATGTTTTCGCCAAATTATCTTTGCACTACATAAATAATGTAGTAGGCCTCACTGTCACATGAAGAGGAAAGAAAGATATGACACTGGGCTAAACCCGTAAACAAGTTGGGGCACACCCCCCCCCCCCTTTACCACCCCTTACCTGCAGCAGATCTAAGTAGGGCTCTGTCTGGTTTTAAGATCAACTTTGGGTCTATGAATGTGCAACTACCCCACTCCCATTTTACAGGAGCAGAAAAGAGATATTTACTGCTAGCTTTGGCTGCATCATTTGTGAAGCCTGTTATCCACCAGAGAGCCGGTCAGTGGTTTGCCACTAATACAAGTATTCTATCCAACTAAGATAGGATCGAGATGCTCCCTTTCTCTGGGCTCTAGTCAAGCCTCCAGGGGAGAACACTATTGATCTGGAGCTAAGAGGGGCCAGGCTGATCACACACACACTCTCTAATAACCTGCACGTACACACAGTGACACAGCATGTGGCTGCATGTCACAGCAGGTCGATACACACTGTTGTCACTCTGCAGGTTGGCTACACAGGCAGTGGTTGGTGGCACTGCCTGCAGAGAGACAGGGTGTGTGTGCAGAGAGGCAACATGACTAATAGTCCCTTCACACCATCACTTAACATGCCGCTGATGTTCTTTCTCTTATGGAGGTCAGTAACTGGACAGAGCCGGCTCCATGCTAGTTTGAAACAGTGGAGGTGGGGGAAAGACAAAGGTATTATAGTAGCAGAACACCTCAGAAGTTGGAATTTACACTCTCAGAAAATATTCACACACCTGTGTCCCAAATTTGAATTCACAAATATGCAAGTCAATATTTGAATGATTGGAATAGAAGCTGCAAACTTGTAATATGATATAGTACAAGTACAACTTCTTCAATCCGCTGCTGCAACCTCGCAGATGCCGTCTTGCGTGCCACAACAGGTGAATCTGCACAATTTCACCTTTGATACGAGTTTTGCAGGGAAGTTTCAAAAGTGGTTTTCAGACCTGTGGCTTCAAGACACTGTAAGGAGAGAGTTGGGGGAGGGGAGAGGGGAAGTAACGGCCCTATGGAGACGACCAATCAGAAGAGCCGCTTAAGGCAGCTTTTTCCTGTTTGTTCTTGGTCATCAAAAAACATAGCTTTCATCACAAACCTCAATTTTGTAAAGTTATCCTCCTTATGATTCCTAGTGAGGTATGTTTTGTCACCTTTAAGAATTTATCATAAGATATTCATACAGGATTTGGTTAGTTAAAAGTTGGCAGGTAACTAGACCATACATTTGTTCTCATGGACAGAAAGACCCGCCAGACGAAAAGTCTGACATGTGGCCTTATTTATCAGCACACGATACACACATTGTAGAACATCTACACTATTTACTGGACAACCCTCACTGGGAATCATAAGGAGGATAACTTTTTAACTCCAAACAGCTTTTGCAAAGGCCCAAGTCTGTCCATCTGTCCTCCCTGGAATAGTGAGTGTCTTGCTGTTAATTCTCCCTGTCACACACAGAATAAGGTTAGGACTTTGAGGAATCCAGCGGTTTGCCAAGACGGCTTACGCCACACGCCTGTGTCCCCGTTGCTTAGTGAATGAGGCTCTTTGCATGTATAAAAGAAAACACACACACACACACTTACACACACACCAGGAAGTACAGAAAATACCTCAACTCCCCATGTAAACTCCTTCCAGACCAGCAGCCTATTTCTGATCAAACATTACAGCATTATCGTTTCAGCTCTTTGAACACTGTTCCATATGATGGAAAGGAAGCAGGAAATAGTTGCAGTCTGCCATATTTCTCTCATTCCACACAGAGAGCATTTTTTAGAAAATCAATAGGAAATGAACCCACTGACATGCACTTCTTCCACACAGACATTGAACTGACTGTGTTCGCCCCTATCACATATTGAGCCATTGATTCATGAATATTTAGGCCTATCTGTGACCGGCAGTAAGCGTGATGTAGTTGGTGAGCAGAGCACCCAAGGGCATAGTGGATCTTTAAAAGCACCAGATGAAGCAGAGGGCGGCCTGCAGACAGCTGACTGGGATTTAACTCTGATTGAACACTGATGATGTATTCGGACTGGACATTCATCTCATTAGTGTCTGGGACTCCAGAGAACAGGAGAGCTTGATAATCAGCAATTCACACTGACAAGTCGAACACTAAACACTGAACACCACAAACGGGGCCCAAAAAACCCCAATCTAAAATTATGGCAAAAACGACTATCCCAATCATTTTGCTAAATATTATGATCACGATTATTAATCACAATTATTTGTCTCAGTTTCAGGAAACAAAATTATTTTATTGCACATATATTTTCACTTTTTCATTTTTAAGTAGCAACAGCTAAAAGTGTTGTTTTCATCCTACTACCTTACTCTTATTGTGGTCATTTACAAAATGTATTAATTAATTAATTAATTTGGACATAGCTACAACCCCAAGACAAACACTGAATCTGTACTTGCTTGTCGTCATCTAGTTTAAAACCAAAGTGACAATGATCCATTTTTGAGGAACTAAAACATAACCACATTCAGACTGGGGAGAAGGGTTTTCCTCTCCAACGCTGGGCCGATTCATTCTTTTCCACTTTGCTTGTCGCTTTGTTTTTCCAAAGATGGTCCAAGTAAGGTTTCTCCCTTTCCCACCGAAGCTGCCTGCTTTTCCACCTTAACAGCTCAGCTACATCAGATGCGCTTCTGTTCCATCTGTTTGTATCAGAAGGGTTGGATCAGATACGCAACCATTTAGTTCAATACAGCCTGCTCCACTGTACGCACATGCAACATGTTGCTTGATCTGAAATCAAACTGGAACGGAGCTGCAACTTTTACGCATGACCTCTGTTTTTGTCGGACTACGCAGCTGTTTGCTGTGTATTGGAACCATATAAATGGCAAGATTTTGCTTAGTCATTTATCACGTCAGCTAAACATAATAGTGCATAGCAGAAAAACAAAAACAGCTTCATAGTTTGCAAAACTTTTACAACTCAACAATGCTATCAAAGCTCAAACTAGATACATTACATTGCTAAATATAACAACTGGGCCGCAACAGTTACTACACAGAAGGTTACGTAACTTTCACATGGGTGCACATTGCACATTCAAAGGTTGTAATTGGTTACACATAACGGAAGCACTTGATATACCACACCATGACCTTCAGTGGAATTGAAAATATAACAAACACAGTGATATCACCAAACTACACGATTATTAAACATAAAATCGTGCTACACAATTATCTACAATTAATTGTGCAGCCCAAAACTGACATATTTTCACTCTCAAATTGATTGACTGAGCTGTTGACAGAAGGACTGACAGGACTGATCTCTCACCTAGCCCTCTTTCCTCTAACAACCAAGCTTGGTTTCTAGGTAGATGATCACCTAAACAGCACAAAGGATTCCTACATAATATCCTATGTATTGGCAAATTAAATATCTTGCGGCTGTCAACAGCTTGTTTATGAAACTGACTTGTTTTTAGTATTTAGTTACGATAAGTTATGAAACTTGCATGTTCAGTTTCAATGGCAAACATAGCTAATATTCCCAAGGGCATTTAAATTGAGTCACCAGGTCTGTCAGCTGGCTAGAAACATCTTCAGTGGCGGATTGTAGCTCAGCATGTTCTCATTCAGCTCAGGTGACAACAACACTCAGAAGACATGATGCATGTTGAGCAGTCTGGGGGCAGACACACACACACACACACACACACACACACACACACACACACACACACACACACACACACACACACACACACACACTCCTAGTTTATAAAGCGCTGCACACCCTGTTTATGAAATTCCACCAGTTCCAATCAGCGTCTTAGCAGCAGCTCTGACCTTGGGAGTGTGATTCTGCTTTTTTTAGATACACTTGCGCTCTCTCTTTCTCCTCATCTCCCTCTATGCCTTACAACTCTCTGGTTCATAATTAGAGCCCAGGCTGTGCAGGCAGTCTGCTCAGGCCTGTCCTCGCTTCTGTCTTGTCTCCTGGCACATCCCCCAGTGACACAGACACACTCGGGTATGTCCAACCTTCACAGACCTAGATAACGCATCTAGTCAACACCTTCCTAGAGCCCGGCCTACAGCTAGAAGCAGCACTCAAAATTGGTAAATATCACACATCCACACACCTATCAACAGGCAATATCTGGGCCCAGCTAGTCTAGATAACGGTATCTGGCTATCCATCGAATGAACCAGGGAGAGGACGCTGTGCCAAGCTGGTGAGTGGTGGCATGTGGCAGGGCCCCCGAGCAGCAGGCTGTCACGTGTGGGCAGCGCATTGGCCTACTGTGTGTGTGTGTGTGTGTGTGTGTGTGTGTGTGTGTGTGTGTGTGTGTGTGTGTGTGTGTGTGTGTGTGTGTGTGTGTATGTGTCTGTGTATGTGTGTGTGTGCTGGCCTCAGCCTGATTTGTGGCCCACATGGGAGTGGGCAGGCAGCCCAGCCCAAGTCCAACTCTCCTGCTGAAGACTGGAGGACCTGAGCCTGGTGACAGATGAGTGGGGAAAAAAAGAAAGAGGGAGGGAGGGAGAGGAAGCAGAGGAAGTGTGGTGCTGGCAGCAGCGTTGATGTCTGTGGTCATTCCCTGCACAGACTATTAACAAGGAAAGGGCAGAGTAACAATAGGCAGCAACAGAGCGGTCAGTCAGAGCAGTCGTGTTCAGAGGAAACAGATATGATCTCTATGTCTTCCTCTATGAGTCTCAGAGGATTGGCAAAAGTCAGACCAGCAGCAGTAAAACCACCTCACACAGTGACAGGACAGACACTAATTCAGGATACCTCAAAGTGACACTGCATGCCAAAGAGACAGGAGCAGCCATCACAATGTCAGGGGAAAGAAGAGATACTGTGTGCAAGCGAGAGAGAAAAGTGAGCAGAGCAGCGACTTCTGTGCGGTGGGTTAGGGGGAAACCTGCATAGCATACTGATCCCTCTATGTAGCTCTGGTCCAATGACGCTACAGATTAGGGGTGTAACGATTATCCACTGGGCCAGCTATACAAGAAACAGCTGTACCACTTCACACGTATAGGACTCGGTGGAAGTTATTTGGGATTGTTAACAAATCGTATCAGCTGTCATTTGACCAGGGAAGCATAATTCTACAGCAAAAATCATTAATAAATTCTCAATTAGTGTGTCTTCCTTTTGCTTTTTCTTCCTGCTAGCCCCCCTCCCTGTGTTAAGGTGTCTGCAACTTATGCTGCGTTCACCTGATGTGGGAATACCCAGCTTGACAACTCCAAGCTACAGCTTCAGAGCTGTAACAAATTATTATTTTCATAATCGACTAGGCTAATCAGGCAATTATTTTAATAATTTATACGCAAATTGCGACTTGCAACTGAAAGTCTTGTCGGTACTACCCGACTACCGAAAAATGTTAAAACATTTGGTGCCAAAGTTTAGTACTTTAATGGTTAATCTTACATTGCCTTTCATCAAATCATCATACTCGTTTTTGT
Organism: Centroberyx affinis; assembly: GCF_046629955.1. Classification (NCBI taxonomy): domain Eukaryota; kingdom Metazoa; phylum Chordata; class Actinopteri; order Beryciformes; family Berycidae; genus Centroberyx; species Centroberyx affinis. The sequence goes on from NW_027280360.1 coordinate 41,701, forward strand.
TCTGTAAAGTGACTGCTGATTGGCTCACTACTTGCCACAGGCAGGACAAACCAACTTGCCCGAGCATCACTACACCTTCATCTCTTAGTCTGCTTTAAGTAAGTATATAACATCTGGCTCCATTTTACTAAAATAGATGGCAACAGCACACAGTGCAAGATTTGTGACAAGAAAATAACTGCCAAGTCCGGCAACACCTCAAACCTAATGAAACACTTAACAGTGTAAAATGTTACATGAGAGCTGTGCTTGACTGCAAGAAAAAATAAATAAATAAACGGCCACACAAACTGTTTCTTTTAAATCACATCACAAACCTTTCGTAAGATATTCGACCACTCTTGTAAGAACAGAGTTTGTTTTGACCTGGCAGTCGGGATTTTCTATGGTAACTCGTTTTGGAAGTCGGAGAACTAGTGATACAAAGTAAAAAAGTTAATTTAGAGCCCTGTAAAGACAAGTTTCACATTTAAGAAGTCAAATGTTATCTATTTTTGTTTTTAATTATATGATAGTCAAAAAAATTGAGGCTATTGCATAACATAAGCTTTTACAACATAGGTATAAAAAGAAATTAGTTTTGGTTCTGGTATCGAAAGGTACAGATATTGGTACCAGTACTGAACATTTTCAAACATACCCAGCCCTATCTGTCACAATCTGTGTCATTTACAGAAACACTGTACAGAACATTTACAGAAACATCAATTGAAATAGGTTTTAAATTGCAAGGAAAGGGCATTTTTATCTTTTAAAATTATACCTAGGTCCTCACAGTCCAGAAAAAAAAACGGTCGCACTGCATTCCCAATAAGAAGAAGTAGCACAAGACACTGAAATGGGGAAGCACAAGCAGGGCCAAAAACAGTACATCCTGAGGAAGGATCTGTGAAATGTCAGGTGTGATTAGGCTACCTTCTGTGCTGGTTCTAAATAGGTTTTAAATCAACTTGAGAATAATTTTTATCCCTGCTTGTGCTCCCCTATTTGAGTGTCTTGCACATCCAGTTTCATCCAGTCGTCCAACTGTAGTGGAAGGGATGATTTTCATATTGCTAGCAGTGGGTCAAATTTTCCCATGTAGCGGACATAAAGAATCTCAGGTATGCTGTTAAGCTCCAGAGAAACCTCAAACAAAGCTGAATTGTGTTCCTCTTCATGGCACTGAATACTTACTTACTTACTGAGTCCAGTCATATTGCATTGTACCAGATCAAATAAAAAATGAGTGCCATCATATCATTGACCTGCTCAAAGATTGCTTCCTGTCTTGAATCACTGAGTAGGTATTGAGATTCTTATCCACTCGGTATAAGGAGAGATTCACATCCCTGCTACAGATTAAGAGCAACTTCTCTCAGGTTTAAATGGAGAAGTCACCGCAGGATTCCAAATAGCTTCAGTCTCAAGAGGTGAGAGCAATATTGAGATCATATGGCTGTTTGGTTTTATGCCAAAGCCATCACCAGAGGCCTATTGGCCTGTGCTGTCTGACTCATACAGAGAAAAAAAAAAAAAGAAGAGAAATTTAGAAAGGCCTAATCAAAGTCTCCTTTATCATACTCAAAATTCCAACTAAAACTATGAGAAAAGAGGAAAACAAATGAATCTATATGATGAGACTAAATGTGTTGAGAAAGAGTATAATCAGAGTTGAGGGTGTCTCAGCTGTATCTTTTTTGTCGCTGAAACAATATTGTGGTCCCGCAAGTTAGCATGAAATGTTTTTTGATCCAGGGATTCAGATTTATTGTTTTCCCCAATTTACTATGAACTGAGGTTTTGCATCGCTAACCCTAAAGCAAAGACACCACTGTATAGCATGAAGGAATGTTTAAGGGTTGTATAACATTGCTAAATGAATCCTGATTATTTTGCTACATACCGTGATCATAATTAGTCTCAATGATCTGAGGAATTATACAATTAGGCCTATCTATTGCATTTGTATTTCATATCAACATCTTCATCATCTTATATCAACTACTTTCAACTCTAGCTAGCATTCTTGAAGAAATGTTAAACAAAGTGTTTCACTTTTTCCAAATACACGATTATAAATTGTGAACCCTCAAATTACAATAGTTATACACAATTAATTGTGCAACGAACCCCAAAATATTTCTGAGCCTATTCACTGTACAACCTGCTTGGAGTCTGCATGGTAAATGCTGTCATATTATCTGATGTTTGGGTCACAGCAGATTAGTTTCATATTGACTGAGCAACAAAACAAGCTTACACAATGTTGTCTCATGAGCTCAGGTCAGAGAGGGTGAGCCAGAGGTCAAAGTTCACCCGGCTGATCTCTGAGCTGCAGCACTGGGATTGGATTAAGTTGTCTTGAGACTCAGAGCCGATAGTTGTTGTGCTATCAAAACATGTTCCTCTGTGCCATTTTGTGAGGCGTTTTGAGTTAACAAATCACATCCATAATACTGGAATTGCTTTCTTTGGCTTAATGAACCATGCAATAGCCTAACTGTGAAGGATTCATTCACTCATCAATCCACTTATCAAAATCTGTCAAGGATAAGTGTAGGGGACTCCTTCAGTCGATGTAATACTTGCTTGTCTTATTTCCTATTTGTCCTCCTAAAATACAAAGTTGGTCAATTATTAGTGCCGAACATAAAAAATATTCAAAAATACATTATTGCTTTTGCAAGATAACACTGATATTTTCCATTTCTCCTCAAAAAAGACAAAGTGGAACCGGTGCACAATGTTCAGATTTGTTTTTAGGCATTTGTCTGTTTGTCTCTGATTATTCTGATTTCCCTCTTATTATGTGGGCTTGTGAATCATAGTTTAAAGGAAAGCCTCACAATCTTTCATTGCTGACATACATGAGAAATTGTGTGTGTGTGTGTGTGTGTGTGTGTGTACGTCATTAGGGAGTAAATGAGAGAACAGAGACAGTGTTCTCGGTCTCTATCAGGACTTCATCAGAGACACACCTTCCCCTTCTTTGAGTCAGCCAAGCCATCATCAGGTCTGGCAGCAGCATATCAATGGGACTTCAACAACCAGATGGTGTTGGAGCAAAACGGCCTTATCTTTATCTCTGTCAGCCACTCAAAATATGGATGGTTCTTTCACCTTCACATTGTTGGTGCGTCACAGAGACACAGACACACACAGCACTTCCCAGGAGTGGGTGCCAGGTCGGCCCTTGGGGCTTTCGGGTGAGACACAGACTTAAGAGGCATGGCATGCTGTAACCTGACAAGGCATACAGCTATGTGCGTGCAAACACACACACAAATCTCTCTCATGCAAACACACACGGCTGTGGTAGAACAATGCCTTGGCTCTGGAAGCGACAGACTCCGTAAATCCGGCCATGGCAAGCTGGAAGGTTTCCTCCCGGCTGGAACACAGCAGCACCTACCGAGACTCACCCACTAGCCCCCAGCCGCATTAAAAGCCCGCCCTTATCCTACCAACAGGTCATGGGATCTAACTGCTGGAGCCTCCCGGAGCATTCTCTCCATCAAACATTTGATCCCACTAGCCGTCGTGTTGAAGCCATCTTGCTGGCTGAGATGTGACGCTTTATGCAGTTAGAATGAGATAAGAGAAAGGAGTAGGGGAGTGGCCCAACTGAAAGGTGAGAGGGAGTGTTTCTCACCCTGCCATACTGTCCTGTGTATCTTTATGGCTCTTCAGGATGCAGCCCTTCAAAATCATCCATCCCTCTGAAAGAATACAAAATCTACAGGGCATCTATGATGAGCTCATCCCCCTCCGACGCATTACTCTGTCCTCTGTTCTTTTTTAGGATGGCCTACTCTGCTCAGACACTTAACCCAAGAGAGCAGGGAAGCAACCAAAACTGAAAAGAAGGCTGTTCAGTCAGTGTCTTAAAAGCAAACACACCGCAGGCTAGCTATTGTTAGCCTAATATCCTGATTCCTGACTGCATGAATATGTGTTGTCTGATCTGTACAGCAAATATTTTATCAAGAAAAAGAGAGAGATCAGCTTTGAATATAGCCTAGTGGTTCTGATACGGAGTTTTAATATTTAAATTATCAGGCTGGTGAGCACCGTAGTGGTAGTGGTCCTCACCACATTTATAGAGAATTACTTGGGATGAACATGGTGAGTATAAATGCATTGCAAGTTGATGAAAGTCCAGTCATTAAGTAGGGGATTTCCTGTTTAATGTCTCAGCAGTTTAACACCCCAAAAAATGACAAATTGTTGATTATTGCGCTATTCCAGTTAGTTTGAGAGGAACAGGTTACAGCTTCAGCACAGTTTTACGAGGACTTTAGTACTACTTAACACTTTCTCCAGTTTACTTAAATACGCTGAATTCCTAGTTTCAGCCTTCCTTGTAGTTTCAGTAACCTTGGGCAGGGCAAGCATGTAGGTTTAGTTTGGATCTGGAGCTCAGTCACTTTGAACCTGCTTAACTGAGCAAGACTGAGATAACAGGCCTCCCATAGAGCTTCACACACACTCTCACACTCACACACACGCAGCGCTGCACGCATGACTTCCCCTAACATGGCACTGCCCTGTCTCCAGGGCCTGATAAAACGGCCTGTTACAACTTCAACATGGAGGGAAAGCAAAGGGAGAAGGAAAAGGATGAGGGAAGAACAAATGTGTGATCAAAGTGTGTTAACTTCAGGTAACCTGTGTTTAGCATGAGATTGGGAACAAGAGCAACAGCTATGTCCACACTGTCACCCGAGGCAGGTCAGAGAGGGACACGAATGAACACACACACACACACACTCACATACACACACACACACAGCTGTTTGCTCTAACAGTTCACTAGGTCAGAGTTCACATGGGAGAACAAAACCTGACACCCACACACACAGATCAGAAAAAAAGAGATAGGGGGAGGAGAAAAAGCAGAAAATGTTGTGAAATCCACCAACCAAATGAAACTGGAGCTATCCAACTTCATGGGTGACGAAGAGAAACAGAGTCAGAGAGAGAGAGAGACAGAAACAAAGTGCAAGACAGAGAAACACAGAGAGAAGACAGAGAAACACAGAGAGACAGTAACAAAGTGAGAGCAAAAGAGAAACAGGGCAGAGGCGAAGAGTGTCCGAAACAGAGAGAGAGACAGGAAGAGAGCAAGGCAGGGAAACAGAGAAAGAGACAGATTTTGCCTAATCTGGCCATGGCTGCCTCTCTTAATAACATAGTGGGCAGTTACTTTTCCCATCTGATGGCAGCTATGAAAGGTTGATTCTTTCATCTTCCTCACAAAAGACAGAACAATGTTGCATTGTGTGCTTCTGTCAGTTAGTTTGTGTGTATGTGTATGTGTATGTGTATGAGAGAGAGAGAGAGAGAGAGAGAGAGAGAGAGAGAGAGAGAGAGAGAGAGAGAGAGAGAGAGAGAGAGAGAGAGAGAGAGAGAGAGAGAGAGAGAGAGAGAGAGAGAGAGAGAGAGAGGAGAGAGAGAGAGAGGAGAGAGAGAGAGAGAGAGAGAGAGAGAGAGAGAGAGAGAGAGAGAGAGAGAGAGGACCGAGCCTGCATTTAATGGAAGAGGAGCAACAGCTGAGGCTGAGCAAACAGCTGTATCTCTTCAACGCCTGCACTCCTCCCTCCCCCTCTCCCTCGTTCCCTCTCTCCCTGAATGAGCCCCTCACACCCGTCTCTGATCCTCCTCTCCCACAGAGCAGCATGGCCAGGGGCTACACTGTCCACACACACACACACACACAAACACACAATATCCGCCCGAGTTACACAGACAGTATTAGTTCGAACCTCTGTTCTCCTCTCAGAAGACAAGCACAGACAGGATGCATGAGCTACCAAACATTCATCTCTATTGACTAAAAATAGGCAAGACATTGTTTCCAGCAGCGCTGTCGCCCTCCCTCTCCCCAAACCCCTGCAGCCCTCCCAGCGTTAGCAGACCCTCGCTACGGCACAAAGGAAACTACAGGAACGGCTATATTATCTTTCCATATGCAAAATAGCAAAAGATTAAGACCTGTCGTTTTAAATCTTTCTAGGTATCAGAGTCATTTTGTCAAGTGCAGCCCTGTTAAAACTGAAATACTTGAATTGCTGCTTACGTTTTATGTTTGTTGTTGGAATACACCGTGACCCTGAGAGAAAGGTTTTCATTTCACTGTGCACTTGCGTAAGGTCGGATGACAATAAAGTTGAATTGAAATATTGTCACACCACTATCAGGTCTGTAAAAACACCCAATTGAACGGTTTGCATGTGTGTTGTGTGTGTGTGTGTGTGTGTGTGTGCGTGTGATGAGTGCAGGCATGTGAGCGCGAGTACACGGCCCATCTCCGTCTGCGTGTCTAGACCCGTCCTGTGAAACGTGACAACGGTAACAGGAAACAGGTTGTCTCAGTCACACAGATTTCAATAGATTCTACGAGATGACAGAGAGAAATACATCTATTCAAGAGGTGAATCATCGCCATCTGTCCATCAGAGAGGTGGCGCTGGGTGGAGAAAAGAGGGATCGGAGCAGAACAAAGAAAAACCGGTAAGGAGAGGATAAAGCCTCAAGCTCACACGCTGTTCAAGGCCAAAAAGCCCACAATGTACCTGAGCCTGGCCTACCTGATAGAAAAAAAACGACAGAGAGAGAGAAAATGTGGAGAATAAGAGAGAGCAAGAGGAAGTAAGAGAGCAAAAGAGGAGGGAGAGAGAAAGAAAGAGAGGGGAGATGGTGTTTTTCTGTATCTGATCTATTGTCTTTGGCAGGGTTCAGAACTAAGTTCACAAGTTTCCATGACATAGCCAAGGCTCAGCTCTTAGTCTAGCAGCCAAGCCGAGACACTCGGGGGGTAGACAGATAGACCGGGCTGTGTGTCTCAGCCTGAAGCCTCTTCTCCAGTACTGATGGAAACGGGTGAAAAACCCTGGGATGGGATCAGGACAACATGCAGGGAAGTGGAAGGGCGCGGCATTTGTCTGTTTATGCGCACTCAGCCGGTGGTGGGATTATACTTGTGCGTCTACATGTACACACAGTGAGCTTTGGTCCCAGTTCTCCATCTATGAAACAAAAAGCCACGGTACTCCAGACCCCCCAGCGAGAGAGACGAGTCGTGGCATGAAACCATTTACTGACAGGGTGGTGGGCTGGGTGCCATTCTTTACCCATAAGACCTAGACACACACTCTGGCCTGGTGTAGGGAGAGCACAAAACATATCCAGCAACTTAATTAACAGAACTTGAAGCAGGATAACAGATAATGGAATATTGGACAAAACAGTAAAGGAGTACACCAAGATTGGCCCGTTGTTCAACTTACAAGTTAAGTGATGAGAACAGACACAAGCATAGAGAAAATCATCTACAATTCACAGCTAAAAGCTAAAAGTCACAGAGCCTGGCTACATCAGCTATATTGAGTTATATGATATCATATATGATATATGATATTTCACTTAAATGTCCCATATTTTTTGATTTACATGATTTAGTTTTCAAATATACTAAGGCACAGGATGTTCTTCGTAATCTTGTGTAAATACATAATATACAAAACAACATTTAGCCTATGGGGTGAATTTGAAGACTAGGCCCAAGTCCTCACAGGCAGAACAGTCACAATATTGGACCCTGATTGGCCACCAATGAAGTCAGTGCTGCAAACGTGCATGATTGGAAGGATTTTAGCAAATGTTAAGTAG